>NW_026783460.1:0-94097 GCF_949774975.1 Lagenorhynchus albirostris | reverse complement strand
AGAATACTACTACAAGTGGAAAAATTTGCACAGAGCACCTGCTGAACACTAGCAGAGGGCCTTGGAGACCTAAAAGGACAGGAAAAGATCCCAGCATAACTGGGTAGGACGAAGGAGAGAAAGGGAAGAAAAAGAAAAGAGGAAACAGGATGGGACCCACACCCTTGGTGGGAAGCTGAAGGAAAGGAGGGGTTACCACACCCAGAGAGACACCCTCACCAGTGGCGAGATATGCTGAAATAGAGAGGGGGCTTTGGGGGCTAGTGTAAGAAAGTACAGAGGCCAGTCTGTGGCAGGCAGGACAGAGTGAGACTTGCACAGGCAGTCTGTGCCACAGCCCTAGGTGCCCCAGCCTGAGATGGTTGTCCGCCAATGCTGGCAGGGACTGGGTGCTGAAATGTGGGATTAGGAGAGTGGACCAGAGAGAGGACTGATATTGGCAGCACGGAGAGAGCCTGAGGCATCAGGAGTGAGGAATTCCACAGCTGGGAATGCTCCTGGAGGAAGTGATGTCTGCCTTGGGAGTAAGGGACCATTGTTGAATGCTGCACAAGGGATGCAGCCACCACTGCAGACTCTCTCCCCACATGCCAGCCCGCCTCTGCAGGCACTGGGAGAGATTCCCACCAGAGTGAGCATGCCTCAGTCTGTCTCAGTCTCCAACCAGCCCCTGCCTCCTCAGGCACTAGAGGGGGAATCCCATTGGAGTGAGCGTGTGCACCCCAGCCGTGGCTGCCTTATCCCTCTCCCACGTGAGAAAGCATGCATGACCCTGTCTGTAGCAGCCTCTTGACCCTCACACGTAAGCAAGCAAGTGTGCCCCAGTCATCTGCTGCCTTTGACCCCTTCTCGCCTGGGCAGGGAAGAGAGGCCTGAGGGTGACCCACATGCAGAGGTGGGGCCAAAGCCAAAGGTGAGCCCCAAGCTCAGCAGCTGTGCAACTAAGGAAGAGGAACTAAAATCTCTTGGCACCACTGTACAAGCCATGAATTAAACCCAAATGATTGGCCTGGTAAACCCAGCGTCTGCTGAATATATGAATGGACAATGAGTGTTCTCACAACTGAGACTGGTCTAGCTTTAGCAGCTGTGGATTTTGGTGGCACATACATGCTGGAGTTGGGCCAGGGCAGAGTCTGAGCTGCCCCCAAAGTACCCACAGTGGGTCTAGACACATACGTAGAGGTCTTGGTGGGTGTCGTGGTGAGGCGGGGGGTTGGCTGTGGCTCCTGTGAGGTCAAGGACACTGATAGCAGAGGTCCCAGGGAGTTTTTTTTCTTATTTTAAAAATTTATACTTTTTGTTTTTGTTTTGTTTTGCTGTGGTTGTTTTATTTATTTATTTTTAATATATTTTTAATTTTTCTATTTTTATTTATTTGTTTTCTTGTTGCTTTGGTTTTTGGGTTTTAAAATTTTTTGTATTTGTTTTGTTTTCAACTTTTTTGTCGTTTTTGTGTTTTTTGGTTTGCTTTAAAAATTTTTTGTTTGTTTTTTATTTTTGTTTTTATTGTTTGTTTTGGTCTTTGTGTTTAGTTGTTTGCTTGATTTTTGTTTTCTTTTTTGTGTGGTATGTTTGTTTGTTGTTTCTGTTTGGTTGTGTTTTTAGTATTTGTCTTGGGTTTTTTCTGTTTGTTTTCTTTTCTTTTTTGTTGTTGTTTTTCTGTTTTTGTTTGTTTAGTTTGTTTTTATTATTTGTCTTGGGTTTTGTTTGTCTCTGTTTGTTATTTTATTTATTTGCCATACCACACAGCTTTGAGGGTCTTGGTTCCCCGGCCAGGGGTCAAGCCTGAACCCCCATGGTGGGAGTGCTGAGTCCAGGCTGCTGGACCACCAGAGAATTCCTGACCACAGGTAATATCAATTGGTGTGAACTTTCCCAGAGGTCCTATCTCAGCACCAAGACCCAGCTCCTCACAACAGCCTGCAAGCTCCAGTGCTGGATGTCTCAGGCCAAACAACCAGCAAGACAGGAACACAGCCCCACCCATTAGCAGACAGGCTGCCTAAAGTTGTACTAAGCTCACAGACACCCAAAACACACCCTCTGTTGTGGCACTGGCCCCCAGAAAGAGAAGAACCAGCTCTACCCACTAGAACATAGGCACCAGTCCCTCCAACCAGGAAGCTTACACAAGCCCCTTGACCAACCTCACCCACCAGGGGGCAGACACCAGAAGCAAGAGGAACTACAACCCTGCAACCTGTAGAAAGGAGACCACAAACAGAGTAAGTTAAACAAAATGGGATAACAGAAAAATATTTTGCAGATGAAGGAGCAAGGTAAAAACCCACAAGACAAAAAATGAAGAGGAAATAGGTAATCTAATGGAAAAAGAATTTAGAATAATGATAGTAAATATGATCCAAGATCTTAGAAATTGAATGGAGGCATGGATGAAGAAGATACAAGAAATGTTTAACAAGGACATAGAAGAACTAAAGACGAAAAAAAAAATGAACAATACAGTAACTGAAAAGAAAAATACACTAGAAGGAATCAATAGCAGAATAACTGAAGCAGAATGGATAAGTGAGCTGGAAGATAGAATGGTGGAAATAAATAAAGTGGGACAGAATAAATAAAAAGAATGAAAAGAAATGAGGACAGTCTCAGAGACCTCTGGGACAGCATTAAACGTAGCAACATTAGAATTATAGGGGCCCCAGAAGAAGAAGAGAAAGAGAAAGTGTCTGAGAAAATATTTGAAGAGATTATAGTTGAAAACTTCCCTAAAGTGGGAAAGGAAATAGTCAGCCAGGTACAGGAAGAACAGAGAGTCCCATACAAGTAAACCCAAGGAGAAACACACTGAGACACATATTACTCAAACTAACAAAAATTAAATACAAAGAAAAAATATTAAAAGCAGCAAGGGAAAAGCAACAAGTAACATACAAAGGAATCCCCATAAGGTTATCAGTTGATTTTTCAGCAGAAACTCTGCAGGCCAGAAGGGAGTGGCATGATATATTCAAAGTGATGAATGGGAAAAACTTACAACCAAGATTACTATAACCAGCAAGGATCTCATTCAGATTCAACAGAGAAATCAAAAGCTTTACAGACAAGAAAAAGCTAAGAGAATTCAGCACCATCAGACCAGCTCGACAACAAATGCTAAAGGAACTTCTCCAGGATAGATCATAACATGGGACACAAATCAAGCCTTAGTAAATTTAAGAAAATTGAAATCACATCAAGTATCTTTTCTGACCACAATGCTATGAGACTACATACGAATTACAGGAAAAAGTCTGTAAAAAATACAAACTCATGGAAGCTAAACAATACACTACTAAATACCCAAAAGATCACTGAAGAAATCAAAGAGGAAATTAAAAAATACCTAGAAACAAATGACAATGAAAACACGATGACCCAAAACCTATGGGATGCAACAAAAGCAGTTCTAAGAGGGAACTTTATAGCAATACAATCCTACCTCAAGAAACAAGAAACATCTCAAATAAACAACTGAACCTTACACCGAAAACAATTATAGAAAGAAGAAAAAAAAAACCCCAAAGTTAGCAGAAGGAAAGAAATCATAAAGATCAGATCAGAAATAAATGAAAAAGAAATGATGGAAACAATAGCAAAGATCAATAAAACTAAAAGCTGGTTCTTTGAGAAGATAAATAAAATTGATAAACCATTAGCCAGACTCATCAAGAAAAAAAGGGAGAAGACTCAGATCAATAGAATTAGAAGTGAAAATGAAGAGGTATCAACTGGCACTGCAGAAATACAAAGGATCATGAAGGATTACTACAAACAACTATATGCCAATATAATGGACAACCTGGAAGAAATGGAAATTCTTAGAAAAGCACAACCTTCCAAGATTGAACCAGGAAGAAATAGAAAATATAAACAGACAAATTACAAGCACTGAAATTGAGACTGTGATTAAAAATCTTCCAACAAACAAAAGCCCAAGACCAGACGACATCACAGGTGAATTCTATCAAACATTTAGAGAAGAGATAACACGTATACTTCTCAAACTCTTCCAAAATATAGCAGAGGGAGGAACACTCCCAAACTCATTCTACGAGGCCACCATCACCCTGATACCAAAACCAGACAAGGACGTCACAAAGAAAGAAAACTACAGGCCAATATCACTGATGAACATAGATGCAAAAATCCTCAACAAAATACTAGCAAACAGAATCCAACAGCACATTAAAAGGATCATACACCATGATCAAGTGGGGTTTATTCCAGGAATGCAAGTATTCCTCAATATACGCAAATCAATCAATGCGATAAAACATATTAACAAATTGAAGCAGAAAAACCATATGATCATCTCAATAGATGCAAAAAAACTTCTGACAAAATTCAACACCCGTTTATTATATAAACCCTCCAGAAAGTAGGCATAGAGGAAACTTACCTCAACATAATAAAGGCCATATATGACAAACCCACAGCCAACATCGTTCTCAATGGTGAAAAATGGAAACCATTTCCTCTAAGATCAGGAAAAAGACAAGGTTGTCCACTCTCACCACTATTATTCAACATAGTTTTGGAAGTTTTAGCCACAGCAATCAGAGAAGAAAAAGAAATAAAAGGAATCCAAATCAGAAAAGAAGAAGTAAAACTGTCATTGTTTGCAGATGATATGATACTATCCATAGAGAATCCTAAAGATGCGAACAGAAAACTACCAGAGCTAATCAATGAATTTGGTAAAGTAGCATGATACAAAATTAATGCACAGAAATCTCTTGCATTCCTATACACTAATGATGAAAAATCTGACAAAAGACCTGTATGTATAAAACTATAGGACATTGATGAAAGAAGTTAAAGGTGATACAAACAGATGGAGAGATATACCATGTTTTGGATTGGAAGAATCAACATTGTAAAAATGACTATACTACCCAAAGCAATCTACAGATTCAATGCAATCCCTATCAAACTACCAATGGCATTTTGAACAACTAGAACAAAAAATTTCACAATTTGTATGGAAACACAAAAGACCCTGAATAGCCAAAGCAATCTTGAGAAAGAAAAACTGAGCTGGAGGAATCAGGCTCCTGGACTTGAGACTATACTCCAAAGCTACAATAATCAAGACAGTATGATACTGGCACAAAAACAGAAATATAGATCAATGGAACAGGATAGAAAGCCCAGAGATAAACCCATGTACATATGGTCACCTTATCTTTGATAAAGAAGGCAAGAATATACAATGGAGAAAAGACAGCCTCTTCAATAAGTGGTTCTGGGAAAACTGGACAGGTACATGTAAAAGAATGAAATTAGAGCACTCCCTAACACCATACACATAACACCATACACTCCCTAACACCATACCCACCATACACATGGGTACATTTTCGCAAGTGTTTTTCTTACGTTTTATCAGGGACCTGTTTGGGGCCGTACCATCCTCTCAGGGCAGAGCGTGCCTTTTCCCCTCCTGGCTGTGCACGCAGCCTGCATCTGCCTGAGCTTGCTGTGTTTAAAAATGGCCGCCTAGGGCTTCCCTGGTGGTGCATTGTTTGAGAGTCCGCCTGCTGATGCAGGGGACATGGGTTCGTGCCCCGGTCTGGGACAATCCCATATGCCACAGAGCGGCTGGGCCCGTGAGCCATGGCCGCTGAGCCTGCGGGTTCGGAGCCTGTGCTCCACAACAGGAGAGGCCACAACAGTGAGAGGCCCGCGTACCGCAAAAAAAAAAAAAAAAAAAAAAAAAATTGTTAAAAAAACCGGCCGCCTAGGGAAGAGAACGGAGCCTCCGCGGTGGCCCCTGACGGGGCTTCAGCACTGGGCGCAGCGTCTGGCTGAGAGCAAACAGGCTGTCCCCGCCCTCCGTGGGGGTTGCGGTTGAGCTGGGGTGGCACCGGGTCTAGTGGCCCAGGTGGCCTGGTGTCAGGGGAACGTGATGGGTGACGAGGCCCCCAGGCCCTGTCGCAGCCCCTGCACAGACCAAATATAGAGTTAAACCTTTTAGAAAAAAAACAAAAAAAAAACACCTAACACCATACACAAAATTAACTCAAAATGGATTAAAGACCTAAATGTAAGGCCAGACCCTATAAAACTCTTAGAGGAAAACATGGGCAGAACACTCTATGACATAAATCACAGCAAGATCCTTTGTGACCCACCTCCTAGAGAAATGGAAATAAAAACAAAAATAAACAAATGGGACCTAATGAAACTTCAAAGCTTTTGCACAGCTAAGGAAACCATAAACAAGACCAAAAGACAACCCTCAGAATGGGAGAAAATACTTGCAAATGAAGCAACAGACAAAGGATTAATCTCCAAAATTTACAAGCAGCTCATGCAGCTCAATATCAAAAAAACAAACAACCCAATCCAAAAATGGGCAGAAGACCTAAATAGACATTTCTCCAAAGAAGATACACAGATTGCCAACAAACACATGAAAGAATGCTCAACATCACTAATCATTAGAGAAATGCAAATCACTAATCATTAGAGAAATGCAAATCAAAACTACAATGGGGTATCACCTCACACCAGTCAGAATGGCCATCAACAAAAAATCTATAAACAACAAATGCTGGAGAGGGTGTGGAGAAAAGGGAACCCTCTTACACTGTTGGTGGGAATGTAAACTGATACAGCCACTATGGAGAGCAGTATGGAGATTCCTTAGAAAACTAAACACAGCAATGACCCAGCAATCCCAGTACTGGGCATATACCCTGAGAAAACCATAATTCAAAAAGAGTCATGTACCAGTGTTCATTGCAGCTCTAATACAAGAGCCAGGACATGGAAGCAACCTAAGTGTCCATCGACAGATGAATGGATAAAGAAGATGTGGCATATATATACAATGCGATATTACTCAGCCATTAAAAGAAACAAAATTGAGTTATTTGTAGTGCGGTGGATGGACCTAGAGACTGTCATACAGAGTGAAGTAAGTCAGAAAGAGGAAAACAAATACCGTATGCTAACACATATATACGGAATCTACAAAAAAAAAAAAAAAAGGTTATGAAGAACCTAGGGGCAGGACAGGAATAAAGACGCAGATGTAGAGAATGGACTTGAGGACACAGGGAGGGGGAAGGGTAAGCTGGGACGAAGTAAGAAAGTGTCATGGACATATATACACTACCAAATGTAAAATAGATAGCTAGTGGGAAGCAGCCGCATAGCACAGGGAGATCAGCTCGGTGCTTTGTGACCACCTAGAGGGGTGGGATAGGGAGGGTGGGAGGGAGACGCAAGAGGGAGGGGATATGGAGATATATGTATACGTATAGCTGATTCACTTTGTTATAAAGCAGAAACGAACACACCATTGTAAAGTAATTATACTCCAATAAAGATGTTAAAAAAAATGTTTACCAGACTCCTGAGTAATGAGGCAAATGCAAATCTGTGTGCAATGAGATGACATTGTACTTCAATTCAACTGGAGTATTAGGGAGAATGTGGATCAATAGGATTTCTGAAATATAGCTACTGGGAATGTAAATTAATACAATCACTTTGGAAAAACATTATGGCTTAACTGTGTAAAAGTGTACATTCATGCACCTTGGAACATTTGCACGCCTACGATAGCTCCTATGAGTCACTATGCAAAAATTTACAGGGGACATGTAAAAAGTGTTTCTAATAGCAGTCTTCATAATTGTGAAAAAGGAGAGGATAGACATTGCAGAGAATGGATAAACAAATTGAGCTCTACAGCATTGAAAGGAAGGATCCATTTTTAGAAATAAATCTTAGTAACACAGTACTGTTTAAAATAAATAGAATTTAGTAGAACTAGTAGAAAAAATAGGAGGAAAAAAGTAGAATACTCTTTAAAGAAATATTCAAGAAAATACAACAAAATATTGTTTAGGCATGCATATGTAAGTGATAACACAATGAATGAAAGAAAGGAATCATAAATTAATACTTCATGAATTTGTTACCCAAGGGCTGGTGACAGACCATGGAATAAATGGGAACACATTAGTAGGTATAAGTCATTGAAGATGTTCTATTTCTGGGCATGGTTGTTCACTGTGTAGGTGATCATTATATTATACATATAACTAAAGTGTTTTCTTTTCTTTTTTTTTTAATCTAAGTATTTTCCAAATGTATATATATTCTTTTGTCAGCAGTCAGTCATACATCTCTCCCTCCTGCCTTAGTTTAGGGACATCAGAGAAATATTTGATCTGACGTGTAGAGACAATATTATGATGGGAGAAAAATTGAGGAATCCTTAAGGGAGGAGGTGGGCACAAGAGAGACTGGCATTCCAGGTAGAAAGAACTGCAGGGCAAAGACACAAGCTCACAAATGAACTTGATAACTAGCTGTGGATGCAGATGAACACTTATAGACACTCAATTAAAGATCTTAGTAGTAAAATAAAAAATACCACTAAATCTAGGGGACCCTTGCAGTGATGAGGACATCTGTGGTGGGTGACAGAAAGCTCCACCCATTCCCGGGTTCCCCAGGGTTGGGCTGCTCCCCATGGTGAGGGTCACTCTGAGTCTGGCATCCCATTTGATAGGCTCTGGGCTTCAGTGGCCACAGTGCCCAGTGTGGGCTGAGGCCTGATGCCCTTGAATGCATAACTCACAGTCAGACATTCTGGTCCTAGGTCCCCTGTGATCACGTGAGCCTTTGTCAGGACAGGAGTCTGAGAACAGACCTGGGATGGTCACTACAGGGCCAGTAAAATTGGGTGAACGTGTTCAAAAGGTAAACACTTCCAGTAATAAAATAAATAAACCATGGCTATGTAATGTGCTGCATGGTGACTATAGTGAATAATACTGTATATGTATTGGAAAGCTGCTAAGAGACTAGATCTTAAAAGTTCTCAACAAAGGAAAAAATTGTACCTGTGTGGTGACAATGCGGTGATCATTTTGCAATATACAAAATATCAAATCATTATGTTGTACATCTGAATATTATGTGTCAATTATAATCTCAGTAAAATATAAATTATATAAAGTTAAATAAAAGATCCATCTCGTCGGGCTCACAGGAGAAGGAAGTGAGTTCAGAGGGGAAAAATAAATTTTGATATTTTTTAGGGAAGTTGGTGATGGGCATGTGATCATGAGGACATACAGGACAGTTCGCCTGGGGGCCCCTTGGGTGATACTGAGCCTTCTCAGGGCTTGTTGGAAATGTGCAGCTGACTGAGGCGAGTGGCTCTCTGCAGGGGGAAGCAATCTCTGTAGATTGTGGCCATGAAAGGATGCCCATGCCAAAGCACAGCCCAGAGGTTTGCCCGGTGGACTCTGAGAAAGGAAATGCCCACTGGCTAGGTCAGAGTTCAGCTGGGTTGTTCTAGACCCAGTTTCCTCGTGGCTGAGGGAGAATGTAAAGCCAGCATTAGGAGCAGTTGGGAAGGAGTGGACAATTGCCCAAACCTTCACCTAGAAGCAATCATGGAGCAGTCCTGTGAAATTAGGGATTTCTCCACATGTCACTTTCTGTCTGCTTGTTGTATAATTTATTTAAAAAAATTTTTTATTGAAGTATAGTTGATTTACAATGTTGTGTTCCTTTCAGGTGTATAGTAAAGTGATTTAGTTATACATATGTATATGAATATATAGTCTTTCTTTACATTCTCTTCCCTTATAGGTTATTACAAGATATTGACTATAATTCTCTGTGCTATACAGTAGGTCCTTGTTGGTTACCTATTTTGTATATAGTAGTGTGTATATTTTAATCTCAAACTCCTAATTTATCCCTCCCACCCTTTCCCTTCTGGTAACCATAAGTTTATTTTTTATGTCTGTGAGTCTATTTCTGTTTTGTAAATAAGTTCATTTGTACCATTTTTTAGATTCCACTTATAAGTGATATCATATGATGTTTTGTCTTTGTCTGGCTTACTTCACTTAGTGTGATAATTTCTAAGTCCATACATGTTGCTGCAAATGGCATTATTTCATTCATTTTTATAGCTGAGTAATATTCCATTGTGTATATATACCAGATCTTTATCCACTCATCTGTTGATGGACATCTAGGTTGCTTCCGTGTCTAGGCTATTGTAAATAGTGCTGTTATGAACACTGGGGTGCATGTATCTTTTCAAATTATGTTTATCTCTGAATATATGCCTAGGAGTGGGATTGCAGGATCATATGGAAGCTCTATTTATAGTTTTTTAAGGAACATCCATACTGTTCTCCATAGTGGCTGAACCAAATTTAAAATTTACATTAAATTGATGTATCCACATGTTAGTTTATGAACAAACTCTTAGATGGTGACCAATCCTACTATTTCAAGAAAAATTAATGGAGGCTTAGCTCTCAAGTGGCGTCAAAGATGACACTGGTGCTGTGAATGGCTCTGAGCTTACTGAAAAGTCCTGTATCCATGGCTCACATTGAGACTGACTGCAAACCACGGTTATTAACTTGAGACTCTGTGTGGCCTCCATTTAACTGATTAAACAGAGAATAACTGTGTTTAAGGATATTTGTATCCCATCTCACTCTACGGGCTAAAACCTAGCCTTTCCTCCCCTCTACTGTGAAGGCTCTGTGATTTGTGAAAACATAGTATCAGCAATATTGAGATCATATCTTCAGAAACTATCACTTGCTTACAAAGGGGGTCTCAGTAAGCTCAAAGCGATCACAGGGGGAATGAAAACAGCACGTGAACTGTCAAATTCGTCCTCCCTTTACTTCTTTATTCTAGAAGCAAATCCTCCCTTTATTCTCTAAGCAAAATCATTCTCTATTCTTTCCTTTATTCTCTAATCAAATTCTTATTGAGTGTCTGCTCTGTGCCAGGCACTGTTCCAGTCCTGGAGCTCCAGGAATAGAAATCCTTGATTTCATAGAGCTTATTTTCCAGGGGAGAGACAAAGGAGTGAGAGAACCATGTGAAATGTGGGCCAAGCTTGATGTGATAATCAGAGAAGATTAGATTGTTCCCCTAGAGACAAGCACACAGATGGGGACAAGGGCAAGGAGATGTTGGATTGTGAAGATGGGCCGGGCCTGAGCACTACCAGACCAAGACGAAACCAGCACCCGGCTGTGCAGTCTGCTCCCCTCTGCACTGCCCTCAGAGGGAGGGTAAGGCTTCCCTGGTACTCCATCTCCGTGTTTGGGCCCCTCTTTTACAGCAGCTTTGCCTGTATTCTAGGTAATACCATGTCCTTTTTATAATTAATAAATAGTGGGATATACATTTGACTGACTGCTGTGTCAGAAAAAATAAAGTAGACATATGAGCATCCACATAGATGCCCCCAATAATATTGAGTTTAGAAAGTCAGAAACTGATCTTGTTAGGGGTTTCGTTACACAGGCATGGTTGGTTAAGCCATTGACCATTGATGACTGAACTCAATCTCCAGCCCTCCTCCCCTCCCCGGAGGTTGTGGGGAAGGAAAGGAAGGAAGGGGCTGAAAGTTCCAACCCCCTAACTCTGGCTTGGTCTTTCTGGCCCCCAGCCCCCATCCTGATGCTCTGTCGTCTCCCCACCCCAGTCATCTCATTAGCTTAAAAAAGAAATTCCTATCACTCTGGAAATTTCAAGGGTTTTAGGAGCTCCTGCCAGGAATTGCAGACAAAGACCAAATAGGTATTTTTATTATAACACAGACTTTAAGCTCAATACTTTTTGTGGACACCTTAAGGGATCCACATATAGCTTTACTATATAGTTCTCATGGATACATGTATACATTAATATACACCGATAAAATACTGAAGATGAATTGTGGAGAACTATGTTAAATTGAAAAGACTGTGGTGGTCTGTGATGGGGAGAGTAATGGGCTTAGGAAAAGGAGAGAGAGATTGTCAAGGTGGGATTTAGAGTCACAAAAACAAGGTAATTTGAAAACGGGCACTCCCGTCATTTCCCTAGAAGAAACTAGCCAATCCAGGGGCTAAGCACAGCCTTCCCAACAGCCCTTTACAAACAACGTCTCCCCTTGGGAACCCTAAAGAGAGACGAGATGTGCAGCCTTAAGGAAGCGTACTTGTTCCGTATACCCACCGACAACTTATAGGTTTGCATACACATCGCACACGTCTCTCATCAACTCCGCACTCCAGACTGGTCCCCCAGAATCATATCCCTGCCCCTCCCTTGAATGGAAACCAATTGCTCTTATCTAAGTTTCTGGAGGAAGCTGCAAAGAAAAATACAAGATCTGGTTAGAACCAACTAGGCCCAAGATGGCAAAAGATTTGACTTCCAGCGGACCTTGAGCTTCATTATATGCTCATTGTAATGCATTAGCATGCTAAATGACACACCCACCAGCAACAGGACAGTTGACTATTGCCATAACAACAACCGGAAAAGCCCATACAAGGACTGAAAAGGAGCGTTGCCTCAGTTTCCCATCCAAACCACATCCTTGTTCTCTGGTAAGTAATGAATATTCCTCCCTCTCTTTCCAGTTCCCTCCTGTTCACCTCGACCCTCCAAAACATATGGTATCTCCACCCAAATTGGGTTGAGAAGTTGATTTGCAAGCTAAGTTGCTGCTTCTCCGTTCTTTAGCCCTTGAATAAAGCTTGTGCTATTCAAGGGGTCTCACCCAGGCTAGGGTCCAGGCAAGCAATTCAGTAACAAATTGAACAATGAGAAGCCATTTCATTTCAAATGTGAAAGAAAAATCAGAAGAGTGACCAGTGTAGGGGAGCACATATTGCCACTCCAAAATGTTTCTCTGGTGTAAGGATTATTTGGGGTTGGTTATTTCTAAGGAACAGAAGACTCAGAAAGTTGTCCTTTTTACCTCCCCCTTAAATACTTAAAAGCATTTAGATGGCGGGCTTGTTCCGAGAAGGGAGCTGTCACCAGAGGTAACTAAAAAGAATATGAGCTAGGCATGTAGACTGGGAAATTTACCAAGGTCTATATGTTCACGTTCCTCTCTGTGTCCCATTGTCTCTACATGGCAAGGCAAATACTTGTTTACCAAGCATTTGCTCTTCCCATTACCCTGTGAATTGTCTTCCTCTGCTCTGAAGTCCTAGACCCCGAGCCTCAGCTCTTTAGGTCAGAATGAATACATAAGCCTTGATTACCTGACCCTATGACAGACTCAGTCCCAGCCCTGCTGCACCTTTAAGTTCCTTAACCTGTCCCATGTTGTCCAGCACCACCTACGTGCTGGCAACTCCCAAATTTATATCTCTACCGCAGGCCTCTCCTCTGACCTCAGACCCAAATATCCCATTGTTTATACAACATCTCCCGCTTGTATGTCTAGGGTGATCTTTAGTAACTGAACAAGGCCAAACCTGTCTCAAGCCCCCATCCCTCTCTTCCCATAGTCTTATCACTTTCAGGTAATATCAATGCCACCCCTCATTTGCACATGGGGCTGTCCGCATCATCTTCTCTCTCACACTTCACATCCCCACTCCTGCAACCTAACAAATGTATCCAGAATCCAGTCACTTCTCCCATTCTCACCACTATTGCCCTAGCCCTGGGCAGTTCTTAGCCCTCCCTCACTCTCTTAACCACCTGAAAAGGATGACCAGGCCTTCTGCACCAAACCACGGCTCTCCACCAGCCAAGGCTACCTCTCAGGCCTCCAAACACAAAACAAGCATCCCATCACTGCAAGTGCAAAGAGTTTGCTTACTCACCACTGTCAGAGAGGAAAGACATTTCTGGTGTCAGAGATCAGATTGGAATGTTTCCACTAAAACAGCAGAAAATGTTGAGTCTGGTGAAGTGCTCCCTGCAGCCCCTAGCACAGGACACTCCACAGACCTCTTCTCATCGAGGGAAATGCAGACACGGTAGAGAGCAAGGACTGGCAAACCTCTGTCCTGCCTGGGAAATGAGGCCCGGGATGGGAGGCAGCAGGGAGTACAACAGCCTCTGACTTGCACCCCTCTTGCAAGAAGATCTGGTTGAGAGTTCAGAACCCACATTTCCAGGAAATGAGAATGAAACCATAGCAACCATATTTACATCCTTCTCTACAGCACAAGCATTTCCCAAAAAAGAAGAATACAAGAGTGTGACTTCCAGAGGCTCAGTGAGTAAGGAGAGGGCAGAGAGGTACTAGGGGTCAGGAAAGGCCGGTCTCCGAGGACCCCTGGGAGGTCACCTAGCCAAGACACCCAGGGGAGCACAGAGGACAGGGAAGGAGGAAGGCTGTGAGCAACTTTTCAAAGCTTCCAGTGAATGAGGGAGAAGCATTTCTCTAAATTTTCTTTGTCTTTCTGATCTTTCATTGTTAGGAGACTTATACTTATACTTGAATGGGCATGGATCACTCTGGTGGGTCATGGGGTCACATCTGATGAGTGAATCAAACTATCAGAAGGGGCTCTGGGGACACAAAGCAAGACAGCAAGGAGGGGGACACAGAGAGGGAGGAAGGAACCTGGGTCCTTAAATTTATATGGAAGATCAAGGGGAAAAGACCAAAGTTTCTTTAGAAGAAGAAGAAATGGGAGGGTTTCCTATAAGGTACATGGTGCATTATCATGTATATTTCATATATTATAAAAATAAACAAAGTATCCTTTAATGCTATAGGTGGGTCCTGGCACAGAGCCCTGTGTTAGACTCTGGCATGAATGAAATTCTGTTGAATGGAAGAAGTACATAGCATGTTAGTGGGTAGAGAAGGCACTGTCTAGTAAATGGAGCTGGACAAACTAGTTATCCATATGGAAAAAGGTTACTGATTCTCTATCTATATCACTTTTTTTTTTTTTTTTTTTTGCGGTACGCGGGCCTCTCACTGTTGTGGCCTCTCCCGTTGTGGAGCACAGGCTCAGTGGCCATGGCTCACGGGACTAACCGCTCCACGGCATGTGGGATCTTCCCGGACCGGGGCACGAACCCGTGTCCCCTGCATCGGCAGGTGGACTCTCAACCACTGCAGCACCAGGGAAGCCCTATATATGAAACTTTTTAAACTTAAAAACTTTAATCTCTAGTGAAAACCAAGAAGTATGTCATTGTGAACTATTTGTCATACCAGCATTTTCTGATTGGCAACTTTATTAACATATTTGATAACCTTTGAAAACATACATTGTCTCATAGCATAATTTCTTTCTTCTATGTGGTACAAGACATGTGTCTAATAAACCCAAACATCTCTAGTTTTTTTTCTCATAAGAGGACAAATGTAGGTAAATTTAGACTTGTCTAGAAATCAATGTTTCTGTATTTTATCTTATTTAAGAATTTTCTAGACACTCAATGAATTCTTATTATTTAATTTAATTTAGCAAAACTCTGAAGTTCCAAGTACTAAAAATCTGGAGAGACTGTAACTGAGCAGGACCCTATTGGGCCTGCCCAGAACACATCCCCCCCAATGTCCGCTACCTGTCTCTTATCTGTAGAAAAACTTTAGCCTCCTAGGCCTTCCCTGAGTTCCAAAGAATACATTTCATCAGAGAGGTGAGAAAAGGCAGAGATAAAGGAAAACAGTCAAGCAGACAAAATAATAATAGTTTAGTCATTAAACAAAGTCAGAGACCTTTAGTTCATCCTTGAGGGGTATAGATAATATTCTGAGTGGTGCCCTTTGAGCTGTTTTTTAGGTAACTGTATGATGCCCACAGCCAGTCTGACCCCAGACTGGTTGGAAGCAAAAGGCTGATGATGTGGACTCCAGATTACCTCATTACCAACCAATCAGGAGAATGTCCACAGGATGATCATGAACCTCACAGCCCCCCTCCCATTCCCTGTCTTTAAAACATTTCCCTGAATGCCATTGGAGAGTTCAGGTCTTTTAATCCCTAGCTTCCTGGCCTCCTTGCTTGGGGCCCTGAGATAAACGTTGCACTTTCCTTCACCACAACCCAGTGTCTGTAGATTGGCTTTACTGCACGTGGGTGGGCGGACCTAAGTTTGGTTTGGTAACAAGATTATTTTTAAGAAGACATTCCCCAAACATAATGATTTCCAAAGAGTTCACCCCAGAACACTTATTTACATTTAATTTTTCATCATATCAAGTTATTTTTTTTAATTTGCCACAGAAATAGTATGAACTTATTTGACTTTCAGTAAACCTATTATATTTGACATTGATGACTCTAAAGACATTATTAATTAAACCTACAATCTTAAACTTGTTTTTATTCATTAAAAATTAGTCCTAGGTCATGTGCTCCTTTAAAAATTTGGGTTAGTTTCTGTTGTATTTAAAAATATTTGATTTGTAAGCACTTACTTTCCTTAAAGCCAGTTAAATAGGGCCCATTTACAAATTAATTTTTACATGAAGTCAGACAGAACCAGAGATCTTGTAGCTTCATTTAAAAAGTTAGTCATGAATCAAGTATTTCAGTATAAAGCTTATTAATTTATAATAACAGATGAAATAAGTTGTTTATTCACTTGAGTTTAAAAGGATTCTTTTTTCTTTTATTAAGTTCATCTTCTACTAATTTAGCCAAGGCCATAGTCTCAGGCAATGTGGGCTGTGTTTGCATTTCAAGAACATGACATAGAGTTATAACTGCAGGTTTTGTCCTAGGAATACTTTTATTTTTTTAGGGTCAGGATTTTGAAAAGATACTTTATCAAGCCAGCTTTCTCTAAACACACTGCAAAAAAAAACCCAAAAAAACCCCAAAAAAACAGTTTTGGAATGTCAGAAGAGTTTCATGTTGCCCGTTTTCTTCCAGTGTCTAAAGAATACTATGGTCATGCATGTTAAAAAAATAATAATCTCTTTTTCCTTGGGAGCGTAGCTGAAAATTTTCTAATTGTGTAAGATACACCCTAGGGGACTACAAGATGGAACAGAGCTCTGATTATCCATTATTCTTATTTATGGTCAATATTACCAGAAACAGACAGACCAGGACCAGATGAACCAATACTCAGCAGTCTCTCAGGGTCACAGTTCCCTAGAAAGAGAACAGAGGATTGTCTACCTACCACTGCAGATGGGGGTACCAACAAGACTTGGTCTAACAGGGAGTTTCCCAGTTACCAATCAGGCAGCATCAGATGGTGAGGGACTCCTTGACCCAGAAAGAAAAGTCCAATTAAAGTGGCAGTAGGCTCAAAACCAGATGACCAAATCTTATGCCTTTTCCCCCCAAAGGAAACCTCCAATCGAGGCAACCAGTAAGTCAGAATACCCTGGTGTCATCACATGCGAGATTCCACCACTTACCAGAGACATATCAGACCAGACCATGACCAGGACCTTGTTTCTTTCACCCTGGAATTGAAAGCACTGTGGGCCAGTGATGCCCGGTCAGTGGCAGTGCTTGGGGCTGTCCCTGAGCCAAAGGTGCTCAGGTAGCTGCTGGACACGTTCTGAGAGCTTCCACCGTAACAGGGTGATAGAGTGGGTCTGTTTACCGAGGTTTGGCCAGAGACTGCAATGTCGATAACAGGTTAGGAAACAGTTACCCAGCTAAGAGAATGTGAGCCTGGCTTTACCACCCTTGATTCCATCCCTGGGTCAGAAAACAATGACTGACAGGTGAGGAGAAGGGAAGGCAAGGATCACTTTTTAGTGAGCCCTTTGCGAGGGAATGTGCTTTCATTTTAAGCCAGCTATGGGTCTGGACTTGGTCTTCCTGGGTAAGATACCCTCATCCAATAAATCTGGATTTCTTCACCATTTGTAAACCCTGAACAGGAAGTAAGAGGCCTGTGGGTCTGGGCTGTGCCTGTCCCTGAGATTCCAATGGTGTGAGCCACTCCCACCCCTACCATTGTCCCTCCTATGTGAGGGACATTCACTACACCAGGGGTCATCAGTAGGATTGTAACTGTCTCACCCAAGTATGTCATTCCTACCCTTTATATTTCCTCTCAGCTAGCTCCCATCCTTGTAATGGGGTCAAGTGTGATGAAGAAAGAGGAAGGAGCTGACTCTTTCCCTAGCCCCACTGCAGCTATCTCAGTTGAAGGAAGGACTGAGCCAGGTCAGGGGAGATTTCAACTTTATAAGAGTCTGGAGATCGTTTATTAGACCAACTGGACTTTTGCTTACCTGAGTGGAGCTAGGAGACAGGATATTTCCTGAGCTGTTCCTTCCCTCTGTCAACCAGGAAATGTGTGCTTTGCCTCTGTGCATTTCAGAGACCATATTGATATCCAGGGATGCCTGCCCCATCCTGAACATGTCATGCCCTGAGGAGACCAAGATATTAGAGGCCTAGTCTTGTCAGTCACCACAGAACATTGCCCAATGTCAACTGAAAAGCTTAGTAAACATTTGCAGGGTAAAGGAAGGACCACACCCATTTTCCACTTCAGCTACTGCTTTTAGAGTTAAGGCACTTTCAGAGGGTTTTCTGGACAAACTCAGCCATTCTAGGCAACCCATTTTCTGCCTGTCCTCCTTCCCTTTACTCCTATTCCCTGCTTTGCTTACCTGCATCCCCAGTCCTAGCCTGGTCTCTGATGGAGGCCTGGCACTCAGCTTCTTTGTCCACACTCTAGCCTGCTCAGTGTCTGGTGGTGAAAGTCTTAACATGCAAGCATCACATGGGTTGAGGGTCTACCAGAGGTGGAGGAACATGAGAGGAGGTGGTACAACCAAAAGAGGCTGCTTGCTGGACCTTGTGAATTCCCTTGAGCCCAGTTCCAAACCATTTCAGGCATCTAATAGACAGATTAGCCTGAAAGGAGAGCCCAAACCTAGAAGAGGTTTCCAAAGGGTGGCCCTAAAGTGCAATCAGCAACCTTTGTATGTCTCTTGTAGACTTTGCCCAGATTCTACTTTGGTTCCTACTCTGTGCGGGGAGAAAGCATCTTTGCAGAGGCTCACAGACCTATGACAGAGTCAGTTAAGAGTTTCTCCTGCAGAGGCTGCAGCTGTCCAGGTGCCCAAAGAACAATTCCACTTGGTAGGTGACCAGTAGTGAGCATGACAGGTCTGTGTCACCTGTGGTCCTGAAGAAGATTCATGTGATCACAGGGCACTTAGGAGCAGAAGGTCAGACTGTGGGCTGTGAGATGTATATTCAGGGCATCAGGTCCCAGCCTGTGGACAGTTCAGAGCAAAGATGGAGAAGGCATGAACTTGGTTTTCTTACTTATTTCTTATTTTACTCCTGAGGTCTTTAATTAGCTGTTTGTCTGTGTTCACCTGCATGCACAACTCATTGTCAAGTTCATTTGTGAGTTTTCATCTTTGCCTTGTAGTTCTTTCTACCTGGAATGCCAGTCTGTCTTGTCCCCACAATGATTTCTCAGTCTCTCTTCCATCATAGCATTGATTGTCTCTATATGTCAGACAGAGTATTTCTCTGATGTACCCAAACTATGGAAGGAGGGAAAGATTCATGACTGACTGCAGAGAAAAGAATATATGCAGCACCAATTTGGAAAGAACTGAGATACTTTTCTTTTTAGAATCCTCTAGTTACGTACATAACATAATGATTACCTACACACTGAACAACTATCCCAAGAAACAGAACATCTTCAGTAACTATACCTATCTATGTGGTCCTATTTACTCCATGCTCTGTCACCAGCCCTTGGGTAACAACTTCATGAAGTATGTGTTTATGATTGCTTTCTTTCATTTGTTGTTTTATCACTGACATATTCATGCCTTAACGATATTTTGTTGTGTTCTCCTGAAACTTTATTTAAACGGCATTATACTGGTTCTTAATTTAAAAACCCGGCAATGGGCTTCCCTGGTGGCGCAGTGGTTGAGAGTCCACCTGCCGATGCAGGGGACACGGGTTCGTGTCCCGGTCCGGGAAGATCCCACATGCCGCGGAGCGGCTGGGCCCGTGAGCCATGGGCGCTGAGCCTGCGCGTCCGGAGCCTGTGCTCCGCAGCGGGAGAAGCCACAACAGTGAGAGGCCCGCGTACCGCAAAAAAATAAAAACTCGGCATTATGCTACTAATATTTATTTATCTATTATATCTATGACCCATTCTTTACGATGCTGTAGAGCTCAATTTATTTATCCCTTCTCTGTCATTGGTTATCCTCTCCTTTTTCACAGTTATGAAGACTGCTGTTAGGAACACACTTCTACATATCCTCTGGACATTTGTGCATAGTGACTCTTAGGTACCATCTTAGGAGTGGAAATGCTTGTTCTCAAGGTACATGAATGTACAGGTTTTTTTGTTCTGTGGTCAGTTCATTCATCCCTGTGCCAGCATTCAAGTGCAGCATCAAAGTATACTTTATTTTTACAATGTGTAAAATATACATGAAAAATACCATATATGGTACTGCAAACCCTCCCATTTCTTCTTCTAAAGAAAACTTGGTATTTTCTCCTTAATCTTCCATGTAAATTTAGGAATCCAGACTCCTCCCTCCTCTCTGTGCCCAGCTGCTTGCGGTTTTGCCTCGTGTCCCCAGAGGCCCTTCCGATTGTTTGATTCGCTCATCAGATGTGACCCCATGACCCACCAGAGTGATCCAGGCCCCGGGTTGACAATGTGGCAGTCAGGTATAGGTCTCCTAACGATGAAAGAACAAAAAAGACAGAGAAAAGTTAGAGAAATGCTTCTCCCTCATTCACTGGAAGCTTTGAAAAGTTGCTCACAGCCTTCCTTCTTCCCTGTCCTCTGTGCTCCCCTGGGTGTCTTGGCTAGGTGACCTCCCAGGGGTCCTAAGAGACCTGCCTTTCCTGACCCCTAGTACCTCTCTGCCCTCTCCTTACTCACTGATCCTCTGGAAGTCACACTCTTGTACTTTCTTTACTGGAAAATGTGGTGCTGTAGAGAAAGACATAAACAAGATTTCCCTGGTTTCATTTTCATTTCTGGAAATGTTAGTTTCAACTCTCAATCTTTTCCTCCTAAGGGAGGGGCTCAAGTCAGAGGCTATTGTACTCCCTGCTGCCTCCCATCCTGGGCCTCATTTCCCAGGCAGGACCGAAGTTTGCCAGTCCTTGCTCTCTACTGTGTCTGCCTTTATCTGGGCGAGGACAGTTCTCTGGATTGTTCCCGTGCTGGGGGCTGCGGGGAGCACTTCAGCAGACTCTGCATTTTCTACTGTTTTAGTGGAAACATTCGGGTCGGCGCTCTGACCAGAAATGTCTTTTCTCTCTTGAACTGGTGAGTGAGCAAACTCTTAGCACTTGCAGGGATGGGATGCTTGTTTTTTGTTTGGAGACCTGAGGGGCAGGGCTGGCGGCTGGTGTAGAGCTGTGGTTTGATGCAGAAGGCCTGGTCATCCTTTTCAGGTGGTTAAGGGAGTGAGGGAGGGCCGAGAACTGCCCAGGGCTAGGGCAATAGTGGTGAGAATGGGAGAAGTGACTGGATTCTGGATACATTTGTTAGGTTGCAGGATTGGGGATGTGAAGTGTGAGAGAAAGAAGATTATGCGGACAGCCCCATGTGCAAATGAGGGGTGGCATTGATATTACCTGAAAGGGATAAGACAAGGGAAGAGAGGGATGGGGGCTTGAGACATGTTTGGTCTTGTTCAGTTACTAAAGATCATCCTAGACATACAAGCGGGAGATGTTGTATAAACAATGGGATATTTGGGTCTGAGGTCAGAGGAGAGGCCTGCGGTAGAGATATAATTTGGGAGTTGCCAGCACATAGAGGGTGCCGGACAACATGGGACAGGTTAAGATAACCTAAAGGGTGAGGACTGAGCCTGTTGTAGGGGAGGAAATAATTTTCCTCTACCCTTGTAGGTTCTTATGGCTGGTTTCAGAATTAAAATGACATGAGGCAGATTAATAGAAAAAAAACACAAATTTAACTTTGAATGTGCAGGGGTTCCATACTGTGAGGCACACCTGCGTTCAGGCAATTGAGGCTTATATGCTATTCAGATTTCAGGAGCAGGGGTAGGAGTCTGGGACTTCGAAGAGGGAAGTCAATTTACAGGACGATGGAAAAATAAATGTTCGGTAAACAATTGTTTGCCATGCCTTGCAGAAACAATGGGAAACAGAGAGGACTTTGATCAAACAGGCCTTGCGAAGTTTCCCCAAGTCTACCACACTAGCTCATAGTCTTAGTAGAAATCTCTGGTGATAGCTCTTCTTCCTGAAATAGGCCCTTTATCTAAGTTCTTTTAGGCAGTTAAGGAGAAGATAAAAGCTCTTTCTTAAAGATAATCATCCTAAAATAATCCTATGCCAAAGAGATACATTTTGGGACAGCAAATTTTGCTCCCCTATGCTGTGGGCACCCCAATTTCAGATCACACTGTGTGGGAGGACGTGCACACAAAGCAAGGAGTGGTCGGCCACACCCACTTCCTGCTTTAGTTTAACAAAATGGTGTTGGGGAGGAGAAATTTTTCCTCTACGCTTCTGGGTTTTTGTGGCTGGTCTAAGAATTAAATTGACATGAGACAGATTAACGGGAGAAAAAAACAAATTTAATTACTATACCTATGAAAGAGGGCTCCAGAAGATTATGGGGTGCAGAGGCAGTCAGGCAATCAAGGCTATGTATTCATTCTGAGCAAAGGAGTTGGGGCTAAGGGCGTAGGGCTTCAAAGGTGAGGAAGATAAGGCACAGGGTAATGGGAAGAGGAAATGTTTGGTAAACAAGTATGTGACCGCCATGTAAAGGCAATGAGACACAGAGAGGAACGTGAACATATAGACCTTGGTAAAATTCCCAGTCTACACGCCTAGCTCATATTCTTTTTAGTTACCTCTGGTGACAGCTCCTTTCTTGGAACAAGCCCCCCCGATCTAAATGCTTTTAAGCAGTTAAGGGGAAGGTAAAAAGGACAACTTCCTGAGTCTTCTGTTTCTTAAAAATAACCAACCTAAAATCATCCTCATATTAGAGAAGCATTTTGTGGTGGCAATTATATCCCCTACGCTGGTCATTCATCTGATTTTTCTTTCACCTTTGAAACAAAATGTCTTCTCATTGCTCTAGTACCCTTCGTTTTTATGACTTAAAGGTCACATTTCAAATACATTCAAAATACCCTCTCTCCAGGCTGAGGTCCTTGGTGCTACGTGTAACATCAGAATGGGACTCATTCTTTCTTTCTCCCTATTGGCTCCTACATGGCAATAATTGCTGCTCCATTTCAAGGTGAACCACCACATAGATATTTCAAATCAGGTGGCCACAAACTAGTTAGACCACTGTCAAAGCTGTCACCTGAATAGCAGGTACAAAAGGGTTAGGGTGAGGGAATTTGTGAAGGGATATTTTGAGGGAGATGTTAGGGTGTGGGATCCCCAGGGCAAAGATGGAGGGTGATGCCTGCTCCTCACTTCAAACTCAGAATGAGGGTTTTAGCAGGAGCTTTGGGAGAACAGCTAGAGGACAGCGAACTGGGTCTTTCCCAAGCCTGAGATATCTAAACGTGAAAGTCAAGTTAGCAAGATGTGGCAGGCAAGCCCAAGAAGGAGCTGGGCAGAGAGTATGTTGGGGTGAAGCGGGTGATGTGTGGTCCATACATCTGATCCAGGCCACGTGCAGGAGAGAGCTTGTGTGGGGTCACCTCAGGGCATTTCTCAGAGGGCTACCTGCAGGAGGGACCAGTCTGGAGTGTGGAGTTGATGAGAGAAGTGTGGGATGTGCATGCAAACCTAGGAGTCATCAGTGACTATGTGGTCTTGTATCGTTGGGGCTGGAGGAGATGTGGGGGAACTGAGTAGACGGAACAAGGAGGTTCCCTAAGGCTACACGTCTCACCTCTCTTTAGGGTTCCCAAGGGGAGACAGTGTTTGTAAAGGTCTTCACCCCTGGACTGGGTGGTTTCACTTCTAGGGAAATGATAGGAGTGCCCATTTTCAAATTATCTTGCCTTTTGTGACTCTAAAACCCACCTTAAAAATCTCTCTCCTCTTTCCCCTAGTTTACTTCTCTTCCCATCACAGACTACCGCAGTCTTTTCAATTTGATATGTGCCAGGATATTCATCTTGAACATACTTATTAATGTATATTAATGTATGTATGTATCCATGAAAGCTATATAGTAATGCTTTATGTTTATCCCTTTAATCGTCCACAAAAAGTATTGAGCTTAAAGTCTGTTTTATAATAAAAATACCTATTTGGTCTTTGCCCACAATTCCCGGAAGGAGCTCCTAAAAATGTCAAGATTTCCTCAGTGATAGGAATGTCTTTTGTAAGATAATGAGATTATTGGGGCAGGGAGCCTACAGAGCATCAGGATGGGGGCTGGTGGCCAGAAAGATCGAGCCAGAATTAAAGGGTGGGCAGTTTCAGTTCCTTCCTACCCTTCTCCCTCGAAACTTCAGGGAGTGGAGGAGGGCTGGAGATTGAGTTCAATCATCAGTGGTCAATGACTTATTCAACCGTGCCTATGTAACAAAACATTAAAACCCCTAACAAGGTCAGTTTCTTACTTCCTAAACTCAATATTATTGGGGGCATCTCTCTATGTTGATGTGCATAGATCTACTTTATATTTTCTGACACAGCAGTCAGTCAAATGTATATCCCATTATTTATTAATTATAAAAAGGACACAGTATTACGTAGGGTACAGACAACGCTGTTGTAAAAGAGGGACTCAAACACGGAGACAGAGAACCAGGGAAGGCTTTCCCTCCCTCTGAGGGCAGTGCAGAGGTTAGCAGACTGCACAGCCGGGTGCTGGTTTCGTCTTGGTCTGGTAGAGCTCAGGCCCTTCCCATCTTCACAATCCACCATCTCCTTGCCCTTGTCCCCATCTGTGTGTTTGTCTCTAGGGGAGCAATCTAATCTTCTCTGATTATCACATCAAGCTTGGCCCACAGTTCACTTGGTTCTCTCACTCCTCTGTCTCTCCCCTGGAAAGCAATCTCTATGAAATCAATGATTTCCATTCCTGAAGCTCCAGGGCTGGGACAGTGCCTGGCACAGAGCAGACACTCAATAAGAATTTGATTAGAGAATAAAGGAAAGAATAAAGAATGATTGTGCTTAGAGAATAAAGGGAGGATTTGCTTCTAGAATAAAGAAGTAAAGGAAGGAATTATTTGACAGTTCACGTGCTGTTTTCATTTCCCCTGTGATTGCTTTGGGCTTATTGAGACCCCTTCTGTAAGGAAGTGATAGTTTCTGAAGATATGAACTCAATATTACTGGTACTATATTTTCACAAGTCCCAAAGCCTTCACATCAGAGGGGAGGCTAGGCTAGGTTTTAGGCAGTGGAGTAAGATGGGATACAATTATCCTTAAGCACAGTTACTCTCTGCTTAAACAACTAAGTTGAGGCCACACAGAGTCTCAAGTTAATACCTGCAGTTTGCGGTCAGTTTGAATGTGAGCCATGGATACAGGACTTTTCAGTAAGCTCAGAGCCGTTCACAGCACTAATGTCACCTTTGCCACCACTTAAGAGCTAAGCATCCATTCAATTTCTCTTGAAATAGTAGGAGTGGTCCCCATCTAAGAGTTTGGTTATAAAATAGCATGGGGATATATCCATTTAAAGTAAATTTTACAACAAGCAGACAGAAAGTGACATGTGGAGAAATCCCTAATTTCACAGCACTGCTCCATGATTGCTTCTAGGTGAAGGTTTGGGCAATTGTCCACTCCTTCCCAACCACTCCTAATGCTGGCTTTACATTCTCCCTCCGCCACCAGTCTTATGAATGAGTCCAGGAGTAAAAGATGCATTTTGCCTAGGAACCAAGTATACTCAACACACATGCACAGACACAGGCACATACCTGAAAAAGAGATCTTACCACAGAATTTGCCATCTCTTCACTTTATTCAATTCCAGTGGGTAACTTTAAAAAAAAAACCAAACAACTCTTGTTATAACCCACACAATAGATTTCACAACTTCAGACAAGCAGAATGAAAACCACTCATTAGTGGATTTCCCATGCTGGTTTCTATATAGCTCCCAACATGCCCAATTATCCCAAGCCCCAACCAAAGGGACCCATGGAGAAGTGTGGCCCACCTTGCACCAGATGTGGAATCTGAGCTATCGAGGACTTCTGTGAGCCCAGAATCCAATGTACCTCAAGCCCCAAGTTTGTTCCCCATTTGGTCATTATCATGAAAGGCTGACAGAAAATCAACATGCTCGTTTATTCCAGGAAAGTATGCTAAGCCTCAACATCATCAAAGGGCCTGGTACTGAACAGGACACATCTGGGGAGACGGTGTTTGAAAAGCTCCCACCTCACTAACATCATCTGTAAAGGGAAGAGTTGGAACCCTGCAATAGAGATAGTTTCTCCAATGCTAATACACAATTAAACTGAGGGGGACTGAAATGTCCCATTAGACATCTCATCCTTGAAAGCCCACCTAAGGTCCCTATTCCATGGGAGGTCCACCCTGGGGAACTAGTGGACTCACAATTCCAGATGCCCCGGAAATGGCCAGGGGCTCCTTTTCCAGCTTAGACGCTAAGAGCGTATGAGTGGCACGTCCTGCCCTCCTTCTACACGTGTGGTCTCCATCAGAAGACCCCGAATGCCAGGAACGTGGAGATGAGAGGCACACTGCCTGCACACTGGAGGGCTGGATGGGTTTGAAGCAGCAAAGTATTTGTGTGCTGATGTGGTCCCTGAAGAATGTCAGAGAGGGGTCCTGCTATGAAAACTCACTGAAATGAGTAAGCCTGATGCCAAGGTCTCCTGTCCTGGTGTGGGCTCCACCTTTCGTGTCTTTACAGTAGCACAGTTATCAAACAAGTTCCATCTTAGGAGCCCTCTCCCTTATGCACTCCATGGAAGCAGAGGGTGACGGTGATCAGATAGATGTCAGTGGCCCTCCTGGCATGTCACCCCTCCCTGGGGAACAGTCCTCTCCTCAAACAGAGGCAATTCCTTCTGGGACCATCCAAGCTCAGGTTGCTCCAGAAGGAAGAAATGGAATTGTGGAGGGTTGGGGTTGTCCTAGGGAGAGCTGAGGGAAAGGAGGGAAGAGGAGCTGGCAAGGACAGTTGGTTGTCCTGCAGTTTTCTCCTTCAGCGGCCCCTTGGGGACACTGGAGCTCTCTGCTGGGTTATTTCTAGATCTGAATGCTGGCAGGGCCTCAGCTCCAGGGGGACTCAGGCAGCGGAAGTTTCAGTTCTATTCCTGGAAATGACTCTAGGTGTCCAGGAAAGGAGCGCCAGTTTCCTTTCTGCATTCCGTAGTGGAGGGGGCACTGGCCTGAGCTAGACTCTAAGGCGTCAATGTCAAGTCAGTGCACAGAGGCCAAGCACAGAGTTGGGGTGTCCTGGGTCCAGCCCTGCTGCTTCCTTCCAGAGCCATGTCCTCGGATTTGGTCCTCAGCTCCGTCCTATGTCCACGTTCAGCTTCACCGTCACTCAGACCCTGCCCCTTCCTGAGGCTCAAGACACTGTCTGCAGAGATGCTCCCTGGTGTTGCCCAGCTCACTCAGCACTTGGGTTCACTTGCTACCACCAGCTTTGCTCACAGTGCATATTCTCCATCCACCACTGCCGACTCCAAGCTCTGACCCCTACCTGCCGTCAATGCACCTGCTGGGGGCCTGAGACCCAGCAATGCTCACCACTGGCCAGGTGACCCTGGGCATCTGCCTAACATCCTAGTGATTGTCATGTGCTCGCTCTCAGATCAGAAGCAAAAGCTCCCCAAGTCTTCTGTGGGCAGGAGAGAGGCCCCAGACAGAGGACTGTGTGAGTGTAACAGAGTTAGAAATTTTTCAAGGCTTACAATGCTTCCAAGGTTTGGGCAGAGATTGCAAACGTCAATAATAAGATAGGAAATTCTTATGCATCTAAGAGATTGTGAATTCAGTTTAGCCACCATTGATTCCTTCCCTGGGTCAGAAGAAGACAGTTGAAAGGTTGAAGAAAGGGAGAGGCAAAGATCACTTTAGTGAACTTGTTGCAAGGGGTGTGGCCAACAGTGAGGGCTGGATGTTCTTTTCTGGGTAGGATGATATCAGGAGGTAAGAGGCTGGGGCTACCCACCTTGCCCAACTCTAAGGAGGAGGTAGCAGGCCTGCAGGTCTGGGCTGTGCCTGTCCCTGAGATCCCAATGGGGATGTCAGTGTGAGCCACACATGGCCCCACCTACGTGAGAGACAGTCACCACACTAGGGGCTTCAGCAGGATTGAACCTGTCCCACCTGAGTGTGTCTTTCCTACTCTTTATTGTTCCCATCCTTGTAACAGGGTCAGTAGGAGGAAGAAAAAGGGAGAAGCTGACTCTTTTCCTGTCCCTGCTGCAGCTATCTCACTTGGTGGAGGGACTGAGCCAGGGCAGGGGAGATTTCAACTCTGTAAGAGTCTGCAGATTGTTTATGAGACCAACTGGAATTTTTCTTACGTGAGTGGGACCAGGAGACAGGATATTTCCTGAGACATTCCTCCCCTCCTCCAACCAGGAAATGTGTGCTTCACCTCTGTGCATTTCAGAGACCTTATTGATGTCCAGGAATAACTTCCCTGTCCTGAAGGTGTGATGTCCTAAGGAGACCGAGATATTAGAGGCCTAGTCTTGTCAGTCATCCACAGAACAGGGCCGAATTGCAACTGAAAAGTTCAGTAAATATTTGCAAGGTAATGGAAGGACCACACCCATTTTCAACTTTAGCAACACTTTTATAGTTAAGCCACTTGCAGAGGATTTTTCTGGAGGAACTCAACCTGAACCCTGCTGGCCCACACCCCAGCCTGAGGGCTTTAGGCAAAGCATTTAAGGCCTGTCCTCCTTCCCTTTTCTCCTGTTCCCTGTTTTGCTTTGCTAGTATTCCCAGGCCTAGTCTGGTCTCAGATACAGGCCTGACACAGTCTCTTGTTCAGCTCTCCAGCCTGCCCAGTTCCTGGTGGTGAAGTGATGACCATGCAAACATCACATGGGTTGAGGGCCTGCCAGAAGATGGAGGAACATGAGAGGAGGCGGCTCAACCAAGAAAGAGGCTGAATTTGGCTGCCTGCCTGGACCTTGGGAATTCCTTTGAGCCCAGGTTCAAACGATTTCAGGCATCTAATAGACAGATTAGCCTGAAAGCAGAACCCAAACCTAGAAAAGGTTTTCAAAGTGTGGACCTAAAGTGCAATCAGCAACCTTTATATGTCTCTTGTGGACTCTGCCCAGATCCTACTTTGGGTTCCTACTCCGTGCAGGGAGAAGCCACCTTGCCAGAGACTCACAGACCTCTGATGGGACCTGTTAGGAGTTTCTCCTGCAAAGGCAGAAGCCGTGCTTGAGTCCAAGAAACAATTCCATTTGGTAGGTACACAGTAGTGACCATGACATGCTGTGTCACCTCTTGTCCTGAGGAAGGTTCATGTGATCTCAGTGGACTTAGGGCTAGAAAGTCTGACTATGGACCATGAGGTGTGCATTGAGGGGTATCTGAGCAATGGCCGCTCCAGGCCAGAGCCTATGAAATGGGGCACCAGACTCAGAGTGACCCTCACAATCAGGACCAGCCCAGCCCTGGGGAACTCTGAGTGGTGTTTTTAATTAATACTGACGTCTTTTATTTTATTTTATTTATTTTTTGGCTACGTCGGGTCTTAGTTGTGGCACGTGGTATCTTTGCTGAGGCATGCGAGATCTTTAACTGTGGTGCACAGTCTCTTCATTGTGGCGCGCGAACTTCTCTCTAGTTGTGGCACGCAGGTTTTCTCTTTTCTATTTGTAGCGCACAGGCTCCAGGGTGCGTGGGCTCTGTAGTTGTGGCATGGGGATTCCAGAGCACATGGGCTCTGTAGTTTGTGGCATGCAGGCTCTTTAGTTGGGGTGCGCGAGCTCAGTAGTTGTGGCACGCAGGCTTAGTTGCCCCACAGCATGTGGTACCTTAGTTCCCTGACCAGGGATCGAAACTGTGTCGCCTGCATTGGAAGGTGGATTCTTTACCATTGGACCACCAGGGAAGTCCCAAAACTGAAGTTTGTTTTCGTTTTTTTTTAAATTTATTTTTGCTGTGTTGGGTCTTCGTTTCTGTGCGAGGGCTTTCTCTAGTTGTGGCAAGCGGGGGCCACTCTTCATTGCGGTGCACGGGCCTCTCACTATCGCGGCCTCTCTTGTTGAGGAGCACAGGCTCCAGATGCGCAGGCTCAGTAGTTGTGGCTCACGGGCCTAGTTGCTCCGTGGCATGTGGGATCCTCCCAGACCAGGGCTCAAACCCGTGTCCCCTGCATTAGCAAGCAGATTCTCAACCACTGCGCCACCAGGGAAGCCCCTAAAACTGAAGTTTTTAATTGGGTGTCTGTATGTGTTCATCTGCATCTACAGCTAGCTGTCAAATTCATTTGTGATCTTTCATCTTTGCCTTGCAGTTCTTTCTGCCTGGAATGACAACCTCTCTTGTTCCCACCTCCTCCCTCAATGATTTCTCTGTCTTTCTTCCATCATAGCATTGATTCTCTCTATGTGTCAGACAGAGTATTTCTCTGATGCTCCCAAACTATGGAAGTAGGGAGAGATTCATGACTGACTACAGAGAAAAGAATATATGCAGCACCAATTTGAAAGAACTGAGATATTTTTCTTTTTAAAGTCCTTTGTTTACTTATATAATATGATGATCACCTACACACTGAACAACCGTCCCAAGAAATAGAACATCTTCAATAATTATACTTACCTATGTGTTCCTACTTACTCCATACTCTGTCACCAGCCCTTGTTCAGCAACGTCATGAAGTATGTATTTACGATTCCTTTCTGTCATTTGTTGTGTGATCACTTACATATGCATGCCTAAGCCATATTTTTTTGTGTTTTCTTGAAGATTTATTTAAAGAGTATTCTTTTTTCCTACTATTTTTTTCTACCATTTCTACTAAATTCTATTTATTTTAAACTCAGTGTTGTGTTACTAAGATTTATTTACCTATGTATAACAATGGATCAGTGTTGTAGAGCTCAATTTATTTATCTATTCTCTGTCAATGGCTATCCTCTCCTTTCTCACAATAATGAAGACTGCTGTTAGGAACACATTTTACATGTCCCCTGTACATTTTTGCACAGTGACTCCTAGGTACCATGTTAGGAGTGGAAATGCTGGGTCCTAAGGTGCATGAATGTACAATTTAATAAAATTAATCCATATTTTTTTGTAGTGATTGTATTGATTTTACATTCCCAGCAGCTATATTTCAGAGATTCTACTGATTCACATTCTCCCTAGTACTCAATATCGTCCAACTTTAAAATTTTTCCAGTTGAATTGACGTACAATGTCATCTCACTGTGCAGTTTTGCATTTGCCTCATTACTAAGGAGGATGCTAAACTTTCTGTGTGCTTATTGACCACACCTGTTTTTTTTGTTTTTTGTTTTCCTGAGAAAGATCTGTTCATTTCCCCCCATGCCCTGCACTTCCATACTGGTTTGTTTTGCTTCTTAGTGATCTCTGGCATTTTAAAAATACCTTCTTAGTATTGATTTTTAGTTTACGACATTTGTGCCAATATCTTCTCCACATGTCTGGAGAATTTTTACTGCCCTGAAGCATTTATTTTCATAAACAGAAACTTTTCATTTTAATGTACTCTAAGGCACCCCATTTGTCAATCTTATTTATACAGTTATCTTCTGGGTATCTTGTTTAAAAAATTTTTCTGTACCCTAAGATCTGCTATATTTTCTAATAGAGTTTTCTATTTGAAGTTTAGATCTTTACTCTTCCTCTAGAGTTGATTATCAAAAGTGATATAGGTAGGGAATCTGTAACATTCTCCAAATGCAAAGCCAGTTTGTACAGCTCCATTTACTTGATAGAGCCTTCTTTACTCACTGACATTCCATGTACTGGGTTGGCCAAAAGTGCCTTCAGTTTTTAAGTAAAAATAAAAGACACACTTTTCATTTTCACCAAGAACTTTATTGAACAACATAGTCACCCTTTTGTTCCACTACCTTCTGCCATTTTTCAGGAAACTTCATAATTCCATCTGCCCAAAAGTTTGTCATCTTTTTGAGCAAAGAACCGCTCCAGGCGTCTTTTACAGTCTTTCAGGGAATTGAAAGTTTTTCCATTAAAAGAATTTTGTAAAGACCTAAATAATGGAAACCTGAAGGTGCAATGTCTGGTGAATACGGCAGATGAATCAGAACTCCCCAGCTGAGCTGTAACAGTTTTTGCCTGGTCATCAAAGAAACATGTGGTCTTGCATTATCCTGATGGAAGAGTATGCATTTTCTGTTGACTAATTCTGGACGCTTTCGTCGAGCGCTGCTTTCAGTTGGTCTAATTGGGAGCAGTACTTGTTGGAATTAATCGTTTGGTTTTCCAAAAGGAGCTCATAATAGAGGACTCCCTTCCAATCCTACCATATACACAACATCACCTTCTTTGGATGAAGACCAGCCTTTGGTGCAGTTGGTTGTGGTTCATTTCACTTGCCCCACGATCTCTTCCATTCCACATTATTGTACAGTATCTGCTTTTCATCGCCCATCACGATTTATTTATTTATTTTTTCACCACAATTTATTTTAAAAAAGATACGTTTAAGTAGAGAATTACATGTGGAAATATGGTCAAGAAGGTTTGTTTTAGCATAAGTTATGTAAGGATCCTAAACATCAAAGCGCTTAACATAACCAAGCTGGTGCAAATGATTTTCAACACTTGATTTGGATATTTTGAGTATGTCGGCTATCTCCCACATGGTATAACATTGGTTGTTCTCACTTAATGTCTCGATTTGATCGCTATCAACTTCAACTGGTCTATCCAACCGTGGAGCATTGTCCAGCGAGGGATCTCCAGCACGAAACTTCGCAAACCACTTTTGACATGTTCAATCTGTCACAGCACCTTCTCCATACACTGTACAAATCTTTTTTGTTGTTGTTGTGTTTCAGTTTCATTTTTACCCTTCTTGAAATAATAAAGGATAATATGCCAAAAATGTTGCTTTTTTCTTCCATCTTCAGTATTAAAATCGCTACACAAAAATTCAATTTTGATGTCATTTTTAATTTTTATTTATTTTTTTGCGTTACGCGGGCCTCTCACTGTTGAGGCCTCTCCCGTTGCGGGGCACAGGCTCCGGACGCGCAGGCTCAGCGGCCATGGCTCACGGGCCCAGCCGCTCCGCGGCATGTGGGATCTTCGCGGATGGGGGAACGAACCCGCGTCCCCTGCAGCGGCAGGCGGACTCTCAACCACTGCGCCACCAGGGAAGCCCTGATGTCATTTTTTAAATGCACACTGATATGACAGCTGTCACATACACTCTAGGAAAATTTTTTCAAATGAAGTTAAAGACAACTAAGTGCTACTACAGCCATTTCATGGAAAAAACCGAACGAACATTTTGGCCAACGCTTATGTCTCCCTTTCAACATAATTCAACACATGCCTGAGTCCAAGACAGGGATTTTGGTATTGTGTTCTGTGGGTCAGTTGGTATATCCCTATGCCAGCCAGCACCCAAGTACAGCATTAAATATACTTTGTTTATTTTTATAATGTATAAAATATACATGAAAATATACCATACAGGGTATGGCAGGTCCTCCCATTTCCTCCTTGAAATGTGGGTTCTCAAATATCGATCAGATTTTCCAGAGGGAGAGGCTCAGGTTAGAAAGTATTGTACTTCCTGACGCCTCCCCCTTCTGGGCCTCATTACTCAGGCAGCAGAGGCTTTGTTCTCTACAGTGAGAACAGGAGCACACTGTGTCTGCATTTCCTGGTGAGAACAGTTCTGGGGAATGGCCCTGCGCAGTCTCAGCATTTTCTGCTGTTTTAGTGGAATCATTTGGATCTGATCTCTGTCATAGGAAGTCTGTTTTCTCTCTGGAAAACATGCTCTATACCTGCAGTGGCCAAGGCCAGCTTTGGACTTGGAGGGCTGAGGACAGGGCTGGCTGGTGGAGAGCTGGAATTCCATCCAGCAGTTCATGCCAACCTCTTTGAAGAACAGACAACCCCTGTGTCTGAAGAAGCCTTTCCTTTCTTTCTTTTTTCTTTCTTTTTTCTCCTTCTTTCTTTCTCTCATTCTTTCTTTCTTTCTTTGAGAAAGTTGTAAGAAAATTTGGGGCAACAGAATGTTTACTGGTTTCTCCAGTAGTAAATTATGTAATGTTTAATGCACACTCAGGGTTTTCTGATTCTAGCCTTTCATTACCATAGAGATAGTTAAATCTCTTTGAGTTTTGGTAATTAATAGCAATGCAAAATAATTCATTTCTTCGCCACTTCCTTACTCTGTGCAGGCTATAACCAAATACCACAGACTGGGTACCTTATGAAGAAAAATCTATTTCTCATACTTCTGGAGGATGAAATACCAAGATCAAGGCACATGTAGATTAGGTGTCTGATGAGAACACACTTCCTAGATGAATGTCTTTTCTGTTTAAGCTCATATGTCAGAAGGGTTAAACTAGCTCTTTGGGGTCTCTTTTATGAGGGCACTAATCCATTCATGGTGGCTCTGCCCTCATGACCTAAGCACATTCGAAGGGTCCATTTACTAATAAAATCACTTTGAGCATTACATTTTATCTATGGATTTATGGGGACACATTTAGTCCATACCCATATAGAAATACAATCTGTCTGTTGAGGTTCAATAGTCTTCCCACCTTCTTCTTAGAAGACAGCACTCTTGTCTCACTTTGACATTCATTTCAATATTCCTGAGCTATAAATGTGTCTCTTCTTTGGTATTCTCCTTTCAACTAGCATTAACATCTGCTTATTTCCTTCATTAGTGATCAGTTAAATAAAATCCTTAACATGTATTCATTTAATATTTTTTGATAGTAATGATTTTACTTTTTAAAAAAAATTGTCTTTGCACAATATGTAGAATGGGGGTGGAGGGCGTTCAGCACACCTCTGCGGGCCTCTTACTGCTGTGGCCTCTCCCGTTGCAGAGCACAGGCTCCGGACACGCAGGCTCAGCGGGCATGGCTCATGGGCCCAGCCGCTCCGTGGCATGTGGGATCTTCCCGGACCGGGGCACGAACCCGTGTCCCCTGCATCGGCAGGCGGACTCCCAACCACTGCGCCACCAGGGAAGCCCTAAATATTTTTTAAATCACAGTTTCTTGGTATAACTTTCCTCACTCATAGTGAATGATAGGAGGTGTCATCAATATCATATTAATAATTTCTTTAAATTGCCTTGGTTTAATCAGATGCCCATGTTTCAAAACTGTGCTGAATTGGATAGGGAAAATTAGAGCTCTTATTTACTTCCTCTGCAACTTCCTGTCACATGTTTTAACTTCCACCCAAACTGGTCCATAAAGTGAGGTAAATAGACATTAAGCTGCCATGGGGTAACTATTACCACAATGACTATGTTCTTGGTTGTCCACCTTATGGAACATACATCCTGGCAGACAGGCCACCTGGTGGGCTTGTCTCTGTCTCCTGCCTCTCCCACAAGGCAAGTCCTGTCCTGATTTGCTGCAGGTTATTGGAAGTGAGGATCTTTCTGGAAGTTATCTGTGCTCACTAATGTGTTGGCCTAAGTGATTCTTCCTGCAGAATGGAAAGGTGCTGGGCTCTGTATTCAGGTTTCAGGAAAATACAGACAGTCTATATTAGTTTCCCATTGCTCTGTAACAAATTACTACAAACTTAGTGGCTTAAGACAATATACATTCATTCTTTTATAGTTTTGGAGGTGAGCAGTCAAAATGAATCTTAAGGGGCTACGATTAAAGTGTCAGAAGGACCGGTTCCTTCTGGAGGCTCCAGGAGGTACTCCATTTTCTTGTCTTTTCCAGGCTCGAGACACTGCCTGGCGTTCATTGGCTCATTGCCCTCCCTCCATCTTCACTACAACCTTTGTTCCTATTATCCCATCTTCTTTTCTGCATTTGGCCATGCCTCACTCTTATAGGGATGCCTGTGATTATATTTAACCCATGTGGACAAACCAAGATAATCTTTCCATCTGAAGATCATTAACTTAATCACATCTGCAAAGTGCTTCTCGCTATGTAAGTAACATATTCACAGGTTCTGGGGTTCAGGAAGTGGACATCTTAGGGGCCATTATTCTGTCTCTACATTGTCCTGACTCCTGGAACATATAAATCATCAGCTTAGAAAACAGGTAGTCTTTTCTGTAGCAATGGAAACAAAAGTCATCAGGAAAAATAAATGAACTGTAGTAACATGAGTAAGTGTGAGAGATGGGACCGATCAGTTGAGACCACTGTGTTTCCTCAGCTGAACCTGCCTGTTCTGCTGCTTCATTCACCTTACCTCCTTATTCCCTTCCTTTTCCACAGATCATCCAGGGTTAACTGGCATGGATTGGTTCACCTCCTATTTCCTGTCAGGAAAGAATTTTGAGCAATTGGCCCAAAAATGTGTCCCACACTACTCCACCTTGATCAGCAAGGCAGTGGGGATCCTCTCTCAGGAAAGTGTTGAACGTATTCAAAGAGTCTTTCAGGAGGGGAAGCTAAAAGAGGTGGTTGAAGAGATTCAGGAAGCACTTCAGAAATCTGAGAACGCTCCCTTGGATGTGGCTGTGATCGGGCAATCTGGTTCTGGGAAGTCCAGTTTCATCAATGCCCTGCTAGGTCTTGGTCATGAAGAGGAGGGGTCTGCTCACGTTGGAGTTGTGCCAACCACCATGAAGAAAACCCCCTATCAACATCCGAAATATCCCAGTGTGACCTTCTGGGACCTGCCTGGAACTGGGACTCCCAATTCCCTTCCAGATCCTTATCTAGAAATTGTGGGAGATGATGACTATGACTTTTTCATCATTATTTCTTCCTCACGGTTCAGCTCAAATGATGCTCTCCTGGCCCAGAAAATCAAGGAGAAGGGGAAGAATTTCTACTTTGTTAGAACAATGGTGGATGTTGAATTACACAGTGAAGAGAAAAGCAAACCCATATCCTTCAAAAAGGAGAGAGTCCTTCAGCAGATCCGAGACGACTACCTGGCTATTCTCAGCAACATCGGAGTATCTAATCCGTGTGTCTTCCTGGTCTCCAACTTTCACCCGGATAAGTTTGATTTCCCAAGACTGCAGGAGACATTGCTGCAGGATCTCCCTGCACATAAGCGCTACACCTTTGTGCTCCAGTTGTCCAATTTGTCTGATGCTTTCATTGAGGTGAAGAGAGTTATCCTCAAAGAGAAGATCTGGCTGAATGCCCTGAAATCAGCCGCTTTGGCCATCATCCCTTTCATGGCCTTCTTCAGTGGCTTTGACTTGCCTAAACAGGAGAAGTGCTTGAACCTTTATCGAAGCTATTTTGGTTTGGATGAGCAGTCAGTCAAAGAGATTGCCCAGAAACTGGGCACATCTGTGCAAGAGATCAAGAGCTCCACAAAGTCCTTGGATTTCTGGTTATTTGTGAAGAATGACAGTATAGCAGCAAAGGCCATGAAATGTGCTGAATCCTTTTGCTCAGTGAACGGAGGACTCCGATCTTCTATCTTTCAATTTTTGAAAGTATATTTTTTACGTTTGAAATTCATCAATACGGTGGCCGATGATGTTAAAATGCTGTTGCATAAGACTTTAGAGAGCTGAAGTCTAAGAGAATGAGGAAGAGATGGGTAGAGTTGCCTAACCGAATAACAAAAGGGCCTCAGGTCTTGTGTTCTCTGGGTGGGAGCAGGATCCTCTTCTACCCACCACCAAGGCCAACACTACCCTAAAGTAAAAAGATTGTCTCACTGTTGGAAAAAGACAATTGCTCCACATTGATGCTACACTGCTAAGTAAAGGGGATTTGACCATAACCTCTTTTCTGTACTCTCTAAGCTATTTTGCTCTAATCATGACAGATATGCACCATATAACTTTCATTAATCTCCTGGTGTTATAAGGTATTTTTCATTTGCAAGTTTTACTCTGATAATAAACATTTGGTAATAATTATGATAACTGTTATCTATTGGCTTTTTATGAATTATTATCCCCCCTCATCATTTCAATACCATCCTCATCAAAATAAGGGAAAATACACAACTATGGGAGTATGGCCAAGTGAACAGTTGATGATGTGTATGGGGAACCACAGCAGGTAGAAGAAGACAGGATTAGAGAAATGGTTTAGAATGTAATATTTCTAGATACTGTTAGAGATTAAAGGGAGGGAAACCAAGGCAGCGTTTATATCTCTAGGACTTTTTCAACACTGGATGGATTAAGAGACCAGTCAACAGGGCACAATGAAGGACAGGAGATTTGAGAGAGTGAAGTTGAATTAGGAAGGAAAGAAAAGATTAACTGAACTGGGATAAATGAGAGAATAGAGTGTTTTTTTCTCTCACCCAAAATTTTACATCAAACTTCTGAAACAGAAGCACACAACAACAGTACCTGTCTTGAGTTTTGGGGATTCTCACTTCTGCTGTAACTGTAATTGTACATGCGACTTTCTTCTCTTCTTCCCTATATCACTGGTATAGGGTGGATGCTGTATGGTCTAAGAGATGTACATGGCTGAGGCCTTCCCTTAGATCCCCACACTCCGGAGGCTCTCTCAGTGGGTGGAAGGCACTGAGATGTGAAGTAGGGCATGAGGGGCCCACAATCACCCTGCTCCTCTCTGTTCCCCCACTGCTCAGCAGAGGACTCCTGTAGAGCAGAAGCAGTCAGTGGGGGATGAAGCAGATCACTGTGTGTGCTGCCTCATATTCAACAGATGTGTGAAATGATAAAAGGGAAGGAACTCTTGACTTTCTGTTATGGACAGATTGCATTAAAAAATTTTTGTTCGTCAGATGTGACCAACATGGGGACTCACACGACCTTCCCCTTCTCCAGAAATTATGACTCTCCACATTCCCCAGGCGTTTTCACTTCATTTCAGTGGCCTTCCATCAAGATAGCAAAGGACAAATCAAATGGGTCTGGTGTGGGTCCCAGTGGAAACACCCTTGCTACAAAATGAGAGTTATCAAATATTTACATCTGTGGGTTTTTTTTTTTTCAAATTTCCCTTATTCCCAAATAAGACAGGCAGGGTTAATGAGTCTTTCTTTCTAGGAAGAAAGGACTCAGAGGAGGAAAATAGAGAATCTGTTCTGGTGCCTTGTTTTCATCATCCAGAGTGAACAGGAGGGTTCATGTACCTAGGAGAACATTCAGGAAGTGCCTGAATGATTCCCCTCGCAGGGAAAAAAGTGGGGAAATGGGAGGAGGCTGTGAAGACGAAGAGAGGTCTCAGGGTCTGGTAGGAGGGGACAGAACTGTGCGGTGTCTCTAAACTGAGAACTTTGAGTCTAGGACATCAATATGTGTGAGCATCAGGCTCTTATAAGGGCAGTTTCTGAAGTCCAGCCAGACTCTGTCAGCAGAAGCTTCAGAAGTTCCTGTGGGTGGTGCTGTAATGGTTGACCACCACATTAGGCATTGGGTGAGCGTCTCTCATTCAGCAGCCTGCAGCCCATAACCTGAAACACCACCTCACTGTGCCATCCACTTCCTTGGTCCACCATGTGTCTTACCTTGTGAGCACAAAACTCCTTTTCAAGACCACTAGAGGGTTGGTATTACTGAGAAAGGGAAGCCCCTCTTTTCCCCTCATCCCTGCCTCTCAGGGCTACTGGTTGAAGGCATCTTCCTGTCTTCTTACCACTGGATTAGTGGTAAAACAGTTCCTATCCTGTCTTCTCTCCCAAATCAGTGTCTAGTAGATACAAATTGGTTCTCTGCACTGGGACACTTTTGAAAAGCATGCTGTGAATGGTACGGTTTTCTGGATACCTGACACTTGAGCAGAGACAAAAAATATGCATATATGTTGGGAGAGTGCCCCCAATAAAGGGAATAGCAGATGTAAGTTTGTGAAAATGGGAGGTACTTGCCATGTCCACTGAGTATGTAGTAAGCCCCAGTGGTGGAGTAGTGACCAATGGGAGAGTGGTAGGATATGAAGGCTTAGGAGTAATCAGGTAACAGGAATGTAGGATGATGGTGGGCATGGTCTTTTCTTCAGAATTTATTCTAAGTATGATAGAAACATTGAAGGTGTTAGGCACGACTTAATTTAGGCTTGGCAAATAGATTACAGTGGAGGTTGAAAGGATAGGTCTAAAGCACCTAAACGTGATTATTCATTCCTTCTTGTTAGAGATGATGGTGGCTTGGACAACAGTGAGAGAGACAGAGAGTGTGAGAAGAAACTGGGTTCAGGATGTATTTTGAAGATAGACCTGCCAGGTTTGCTGACTAACTAGATGAGGATGTTAGAGGGAAACTATAAGAATCACCTGATGATTCCTTCTGAGCAACTAAGTAAGGGGGATGCCATTCAAAGAGATGGGGAAGTCTCTGGGACAGTAGACCTGGGGGTAGGGGTGGGGCTGGGGAATTAAGAGTCAAGATCTAAGAAAAGGACTGTTAGACTTGAGGTGTCTGTTGGAACTCTGAGTGGAGGTGCCATGTAGACAGGTGGAGGTTTGAGTCTGAGGGTCAGCAGAGATCATGGTTGTGCTGCTTTCTATCTGTCTAACCTTTGGCAAATCACTGAGAAGCACTTCCCTTTACCCTCAAAATGGGCATCAACTTACCCACTCAAGGACCTTTTGGGGAATACAAGTCCTGGGATGATTTAATATTTACATGAAAGGAGTATGGTGCAGTGAAAGTGCTCCATGGAGTGGAGAATTTATTAGGAGGTAAGCCACAGGTAAATTAACTTGGGGGAGAAAAATTTATCATTATAAACCTGTCTCCAGGGAACAAACGAGGAGGGGAATGCAGGCAAACTGGTAAGGTAATCACCATACTTCTCCCTGAATCTGGGGCTCCATTAGGTTCCCTTGACTTCTCCCTTTTATTGACTACTTTTTTTCCTGTCAATGAGTTAATTTGTTCATTTTTTCCCATATTGATATTCACTTGTTGCAGCAACATTTGTTGAAAAGGCATTCGTTTTTCCATTGAATGTTGTCTTAGCAACTTGTTAAAAAATTATGTGATTATTTTGGGGTTAACTTCTGTCCTCACTATTCTATTCCTTTGTTCTGTAGGTCTATCCTTTCTTCAGTGCCTCAGTGTCCTGATTATGGAAATTTTCTAGCAAGTTTGGAATAGGATAAGTTTACAGTGTGAGCCTTCAAACTTTATTCTTCTTTTTCAAATTGTTTAGTCTATTCTGTTCCTCTTGTCTTTCCTGTATAAATGTAAAATTAGCTTGTCAATATCTATGAAAAAAGCTTGCTGGGATTTTGATCGGGATTTTTGTCAATTTATAGATCAAACTGTGGAAAACTGACACCAGCACACTATTGAGGCCATCAATCCATGAACACAATCTGTCTCTACGTGTATTTGAATCTTCTTTTATTTCTTTCATCTGTGTTGTGTAGTTTTCAGTGTGTATCTCCTGCATATATTTTGTTGTTTATATCTAAGTATTTTATTTATTTAGTGCTATTATAAATGATATTTTTTAAAAAAACAAATTTCAATTGTTCTTTGCTGGAATATAGGAGTACTTTTGTATTCTGATCTTGTATTTTGCGACATTTCCACTCACTTATTAGTTCTAGGAGTTTTTTTGTGCATTTGTTTGGATTTTTTAATGCAGAATATTACACCCTGTGAACAGAGACATTCCTATTTTTTTACTTTTCAACAAGTATATCTTTATTTTTCTTGTCTTGTTGCACTAGCTAGGACTTCAATATTATGTATCATAGAGTGGTGAGAGAGGGTATTTTTGTCTCGTTCCTTACCTTAGGGAAAAGCATTCAGTCTTTCATTATTAAGAATGATGCTAGCTGTGGTGGGGGGGGTTGTTTTTTTAATATAAATTGTTTTTATTAGGCTAAGAAAATTCTCTTCTTAGTTTCTGTAAGTTTTTATCATGAATAAATGGTAAATACTATTGAAAGATTTTTATGCACCTATTGAGATGATCATATGGTTTTCTTATTTATTATGCTAATCTAGTGAAATTATGATTGATTTTTCCATTGTTCAAACAGGTTTGTTTTCCTGAAGTGAATCTCACTTGGTTGTGATGTATTATTCTTTCCATATATTGCTGTAATTGTTTATGTAACATTGTATTCATTATTTTTACAGATATATGCATATAGATAGATAGATAGATAAATTACTTCTTGATGGTTTTCTGTTGTAATTGTGTTACTTTTCTTTGTCAGGCTTTGGTATTGGAGTGCACTGGCCTCATGAAATGAATTGGAAAGTCTGCCTTACTTTTCTGGAAGAGCTTTGTAAAATTAGAATGATTTCTTCCTTACATGTTTGGTAGGATTCACCAGTGAAGCAATCTGGGCCTGGCATTTTGTTTCTATTCTATGGTGAATTTTAATAATTTCAATTTCTTTAATAGATGCAGAATTCTTACCTCCTCTCTTTTTCTTGTGAGTTTTGGTAGTTTATGCCTCTCAAGAAATTAGTCCATTTCACCTAAGTTGTTGAATTTATGAGGGTACAGTTCTTAGTATTCTCTTATCACCCTTTTAATGTCCATGGGATCAGTATTGATGTCCCTTGTTTCATTCATTATTGGTAATTTTTATCTTCTATCTTTCTTTTTGGCCAGTGTGAATAGAGGTTTATCGATTTTGTTCATCTTTCCAGAAGAAACAAGTAAAAGAGTTGAAAATGGTTGTGTCTGGGTGTTGAAATCTATTGTGAGGCAGGGAATACTCTATCTGGTCATAAGTCTTTTATTTATTTATTTATTTATTTTTATTTTTTTGGGGTACGCGGGCTTCTCACTGTTGTGGCCTCTCCCATTGCGGAGCACAGGCTCCGGACACGCAGGCTCACCGGCCATGGCTCACGGGCCCAGCCACTCCGCAGCATGTGGGATTTTCCCGGACCGGGACACGAACCCGCATCCCCTACATCCGCAGGCGGACTCTCAACCACTGTGCCACCAGGGAAGTCCCTGGTCATAAGTCTTTTAGAACCATTTGAATTTTAAAGTTACTCTTCTCTCTCTTATTCTTACATCCTTAGGTGTACAATGTATTGATCTGATATATTTATTTTGCAGTGTGATTGCCATAGTAGTGTTAATTAACACCTCATCACATCACACAATTATCATTTCTTCTAGTAGTAGAAAAATTAAGATCTAATCTCTCAGCAATGTAATGTTTATAATACAGCTCTGTGTTTATAATCACTGTACTGTGTATTATATCTCCAACTTATTTATTTACTAGTTGTAAATATTATGTACCTTTAAACATCATATCTTCCAGTCCTCAACCCCTGGTAACCACAATTTCACTTTCTGTTTTTTTGACTTTGGTGTTTTTAAAATTAAGATACATGATATATCACACAGTATTTGTCTTTCTCTGTCTCTTTTTCACTTACACTCGTGTCCTCAAGGTTCATCCATGTTGCTGCAAATAGTGGAATTTCCTTTTTCCTCATGGCTGAAGTGGATTCCACTGTACCTACATACCACATCTTCCTCATTCATCTGTTAATGAACACTTCTTCAGTTGTTTCAGTATGTTGGCTATTGTGAATAGTGAAGCAATAAACACAAGAGTGCATATATTTCTTCAATAACCTGTTTCATTTCTTTTAAATATATACCTGGAAGTATGATTGCCAGATTTTATGGCAGTTCTGTTTTTCATATTTTCAGGAACCTCTACTGTTTTCTACAGTTGGCTACACCAGTTTACATTCTCACTGATGATGCACGAGTGTTCCCTTTTCTCCACATCCTCGCCAACACTTTTTATTTGTTGTCTCTTTGATAATAGCCATTCTGAAAGATGTAAGGTGATATCTCATTGTACTTTTGGCTTGCATTTCCTGATGATTAGTGACGTGGAGCATCTTTTTTTGGTGTCTATTGGCCGTTTGTATGTCTTCTTTGGAAAAATGTTTATTTAGGTCCTCTGCTCATTTCTAAATTCAGGTTTTTTTAAGGTTGAGTTTTATGAGTTCTTTGTATATTTTTGATATTAACCCCTTATCATATATATAATTTGCAAATAACTTCTCCCATTCAGTAGACTGACTTTTTTGTTGATATCTCCTTCACTGTACAAAGCTTTTTAGTTTGATGCTGTCCTAAATGTTTATTCTACTTTTTTCCCCTTGCCTGAGGAGAGAGATGGAAAAAGAATATTGCTAAAAGTGATGTCAACCAGCTTACTATTTATGCTTTCTTCTAGGAGTTTTATGACTGCAGTTCTTATATTTATGTAATTAATTCATTTTAAGTTTATTTTTGTATACACTGTAAGAAAATGATCTAGTTTCATTCTTTTGCATGTAGCTCTCAAGTTTTCCCAACACCATTTTTGAAGAGGTTCTCTTATCCGTATTGTATATTCTTGCTTTCTTTGTCATAGATTAATTGACTGTAGGAGCATGGGTTTATTTCTGGGGCCCTGTACTCTTTTCCATTGATGTATGTGTCTGTTTCTGAGCCACTACCAGACTGCTTTGATTATTATTGCTTTGTAGTCTAGTTTGAAATTAAGGAGTGTAATACCTGCAGCTTGGTTCTTCTTTCTCAAGATTGCTTTGGGTATTCAGGGTCTTTTTTGTTTCCATACAAATTTTAGAATTATTTTTTCTAGTTCTGTGAAAAATGTCATTGGGTATTTGATAGGGATTGCATTGAATCTGTAGGTTGCTTTAGGTAGTATGGATGTTTTAACAATATTTATTCTTCCAATCCCTGATCATAACTTTCCATTTATTTGTGTTGTATTCAACTTTTTTCATCCAAGTTTTCTAGCTTTCAGAGGACATGTCTTTCACCTCCTTGGTTAGGTTTATTCCTAGGTATTTCATTTTTTTAATGAACATATAAATGGGTTTTCTTCATTTCTCTTTCTGATAGATTGTTGTTATTGTACAGAAATGCAACCTTTCTCTGTATGTTAATTTTATATTCTTTAATTTTACTGAATTCATTTATTAGTTCTAATAGTTTTTTTTGTAGAGTCTTTAGGGTTTATATATATATATAATCATGTTATCTGCCAATAGTGATAGTTTTGTTTCTTCCTTTTCAATTTGAATTCCTTCTATTTGCTTTTACCCTCTGATTGCTATGGCTGTGACATAGAATACTATTTTGAATAAAAGTGGTGAGAGTGGGCATTCTTGTCTTATTCCTGATTATAGAGGGAAAGCTTTCCTCTTTTCATCATTGAGTATTATGTTGGCTATGGGTTTGTCATATATGGCCTTTATTATGTTGAGGCTCCCTCTGTATTCACTTTGTGGCAAGTTTTTATTATAAATACATATTGAATTTTCTCAAATGCTTTTTCTGCATCTATTGAGATTATTGTGATGATTTTTAACCTTTGTTTTGTTAATGTGGTATACCACATTGATTGATTTGTAGATATTGAACCAATCCTTGCATCCCTGGAATTAATCCCACTCGATCATTCTGTATTATCTTATAATGTGTTTTTGTTTTGTTTGATAATATTTGTTGAGGATTTTTGCATTTGTGTTCATCAGGGATATTGGCCTGTGATATCTTTTTTTGTGGTGTTTCTGTCTGGTTTTGGTATCAGGGTGATGTTGACCCTGTAGAATGAGTTTGTAAGCATTCCTTCCTCTTTAATTTTTTGAAATGGTTTGAGAAGGACTGGTATTAGCTTTTCTTTAAATGTTTGGTAGAATACCCTTGTGAAGCTGTTCGGTCCTGGACATTTGTTTCTGGGAGTTTTTGGATCACTGATTTAATTTCATTACTAATAATTGGTCTATTCATGTTTTCATTTCTTTTCTGATTCGGTCTTAGAAGATGGCATGTTTCTAAAAAGTTACACTTTTCTTCCAGTTTGTGTAATTTGTTGGCATATAATTGTTTGTAGTAGACTTTTATGATTGTAAGTATTTCTATGGTAAGTTTGTAACTTCTCTTTTATTTATTTTGCCCCTCTCTTTTCCTGATGAGTCTGTATAAAGTCAAATCAATTTTGTTTATCTTTTCAAAGAACTAGTTCTTAGTTTCATTGATCTTCCTATATTTTGGTCTCTATTTCTTTTCTTTTTTTAATTGGAGTATAGTTGCTTTTCAATATTGTGTTAGCTTCTTCTGTACAAAGAAATTGAATCAGCTATATGTATACATATATCCCCTTTTATTTCTGCTCTGATCTTCATTATTTCCTTCTTTCTACTAACTTTGGGTTTTGCTTGTTTTCCTTTACCTAGTTTGTTTAGGTGGAAAGTTGGATTGTTTATTTGAGACTTTTCTTGTTTCCTAAGATAGGCCTGTATTGCTATGAACTTCCCTCCTAAAACTGCTTTTGCTGCATCCCACAGATTTTAGAAAGTCGTGTTTCATTTTTATTTGTCACAAGGTATTTTTGGATATCCTCTTTGATTTCTTCATTGATCTATTGGTTGTTTAATAGCATGTTGTTTAGGATCCATGTGTTTATGTTTTTTCCAGATTTCTTTTTGTAATTGATTTCTAGTTTCATACTGTTGTGGTCAGAAAAGATGCTTAATATGATTTCAATTTTATTAAATTTATTGAGACTTGTTTTGTGACCTAAAATGTGATCTATCCTGGGGAATGGTCCTTCTGCACTTGAAAAGATTGTGTATTCTGCAGTTTTTGGATGGAATGTTCTGTATATATCTCTAAAGAAATCTGGTCTATTTTGTCTTTTAAGGCCTTTGTTTCCTTATTGATATTTTGTCTGGATGATCAGTCTATTGATACAAATGTGGTGTTAAAGCCCACTGCTATCATTGTATTACTGTCAATTTTTGCCTTTACACCTGTTAATATTTTCTTTCTATATTTAATGCTCCTATGATCAGTGAATACATTTTTACAAAGTTTATATCCACTTCTTGGATTGACCCTTTTATCATTATTTACTGCCCTCTTTTTCTTTTGCTACATTCATAGTTTTAATATCTATTTTGTCTGATATGACTATGCCAGCTTTCTTTTAACTTCCGTTTAATTGGAATATCTTTTGGCATCTTTCACTTTGTCTGTGCATGTTTAAGATCTGACGTAAGTCTTGTAGCAGCATATAGATGGGTCTTGTTTGTTTATCCATTCATCCACCATGTTTTTGATTGGAACATTTAGTCCATTTATATTTACTTTTTTTTTTAGGCCATACCATGTGGCTTGTGAGATCTTAGTTCCTTGACCAGGGATTGAATTCTGGTCCTCAGCAGTGAGAGCATGGGGTCCTAACCATTGGACAAACAGGGAATTCCTTAGTCCATTTATATTTAAAGTGATTATTGATAGATATGAACTTATTGCTATTAAAAAAAGCATTGTGATTTTTTGGTAATTTTCCTCTTCTTTTACTGTTTTCCCTTGTGGTTTGGTAATTTTTTTTTTTTTTTTTAGTGTTATAGTTTGATTGTTTCTCTTTATTTTTTGTGTCTCTATTGTAGGTCTTTGGTTTGTGGTTACTGTGAGGTTCATACATATCAATTTCTCTCTCTCCCTCTCTCTTTCTCTCTCTCTCTATATGTATATATATATATATATATATGCACACACACATACATATACAGTTATATATACCTATATATATATAGTTATAGTTACATATATTAGTTTACCTTAGCAGATAGTTACTTGAGTTCAAAGACATCCTAAAAACAGTACAGTTTTACTCCCTTATCCCACGTTTTTTTATGTAATAGATGTTATATTTTACATCTTTTTACTTAATGTAGTTATAGTTTCTTTTACACTTTTTTTTTTTTTTTTTTGCGGTACTCAGGCGTCTCACTGTTGTGGCCTCTCCCATTGCAGAGCACAGGCTCTGGACGAGCAGGCTCAGCAGCCATGGCCCACGGGCCTAGCCACTCCATGGCATGTGGGATCTTCCCGGACCGGGGCACGAACCCGTGTCCCCTGCATCAGCAGGTGGACTCCCAACCACTGCGCCACCAGGGAAGCCCCTTTTACACTTTTGTCTTTAAACTTTTGCACTAGCATTTTAAGTGCCTGATCCACTGACTTTATTATATATTTTCCTTTACCAGTGAGATTTTTTCTTTTGTTCATTTTCATATATCTATTTATTGTCTTTTCTTTTCCACTTAAAGAAGATACTTAACATTTCTTTCTTTCTTTTTTTTTTTTTTTTGTGGTACGCGGGCCTCTCACTGTTGTGGCCTCTCCCATTGCAGAGCACAGGCTCCAGACACGCAGGCTCAGCGGCCATGGCTCACGGGCCTAGCCACTCCACGGCATGCGGGATCTTCCCAGACCAGGGTACAAACCTGTGTCCCCTGCATCGGCAGGCGGACTCTCAACCACTGTGCCACCAGGGAAGCCCCGATACTTAACATTTCTGGTAAGGCCTGGTTAGTGATGATGAACTCCTTTAATTTTGCTTTTGTGGGAAATACTTTATCTTTCCTTCAAGTCTCAGTGATAACCTTGCTGAAAGAGTAGTCTTTGTTGTAAAGTGTTTCCTTTCAGCACTTTAAATACATCATACGTCTCCACCAGGCCTGATTCTTGCTGAAAAATCAGCTGATGGCCTCATCAGTTTTTCCTTGCATGTGACTAGTTCTGTTTCTCTGGCTACCTTGAAAATTCTTCCTTTAACTTTTGCCATTTTAATTATGATATGTCTTGGTGTGGATCTCTTTGGGTTCATCATGTTTGGGACTCTGTGCTTCTTAGACCTAGGTATTCTCCCCACATTAGGGAAGTTTTTAGCTATTATTTCTTCAAATAAAATTTTTGCCACTTTCTCTCTCTCTTCTCTTTCTGGGATTTCTATAATGCATATGTTGACATCTTTGACATTCTCTCAGAAGTCCCTTAAACTATTCCTCAAATTTTAGTTTGGTTTTTTTTTTTTCCTGTTCTGATTGGGGATTTCCCACTATTGTCTTCCAAGTAGCTTATGAATTCTTCCGTATCACCCAATCTGTTGTTTTCGCAGTGTATTTTTCACTCCAGTTATTGTATTCTTCAGCTGGTTTGGTTCTAACTCAGTTGAAGTTCTCACTGAGTTCCTGTATTTTCTCCTGAGTTTGGTGAGCATCTTTATGATCATTACTGAAACCCTTTATTAGGCATGTTACTTATCTCCATTTCATTAGATCATCTTGTTCTTTTGTTTGGAACATATTCCTCTGCCTCCTCATTTTGTTTGACTTTCTGTGTTTGTTTCTATGAACTTGGTAAACTAGTTTCCTCTTCTAGTCTTGAAGGCATGGCCTTGTGTAGGAACACCCCATATGTAGACTACATGTTCCTGATTCTCATTAGGCTGGATGGGACTGGAGCAGGCACAAGCCAGTGTTTCCTGGGATGTGCAAGGCCTGAGTCACTTTGTAGGACAACTGTTTCTGGAGAGGTTATGAATGGCGGGTTGGTCACCAAGGTCACCTTTGTGGGATGGATGTAGCTGGAGTAGGTGCAGGCTGGAGGAGCTTTCTCAAGGTGTGCTGGAATGAGCCAGGGCTGCCTTGGTGGACATTACATCTGGAGTGGGCACAAGCCAGGTTTTTCATGGGGTGTGCTGAGCTGGGACAGGGCCACATTGGCAGAATGGCTGGGGCTAGAATGGGCACTAGCTGGGGTTTTTCACAGGGTATACTGGACCAGCCTGGTGAGAGTGAAACTTGGTGGGGTGGCTGTAGCTGAGTAAGTGCAGGCCAGACTTTTCTCAGAGTGCACTGGGCTGGGCTGAGGTTGCCTTGTGCGCTCAGGTTGCCATGGCTGGAGCTAGAGTGAGCATGAGTGATAGAAGTCCCTGGACATGCCAGGCCAGCTGTGGTGGTCTTGATGGGGTGGCTGGTGCTGAAGCAGGCACGGGCTGTGAGGCAAGCTGGGGCAGCCTTGTCAGGGTTGCTGGAGCACCGGGAACCTTTCAAACTACTGCCTCTGTACTGGGACTTGGAGTGAGCTGGTTTGTGCACAAGCCCTTTAATAGCAGGATCCTGGTTTCCTACAACTTTCTGGCTCTCCTGGGTGTAAGCCCTGCTGGCTTTCAAAGCCTGGCATTTTGGAAGCTCACCTTCTGGGCCAGGCCCCCAGGGCTGGTATGCATGATACAAACTTCCTAGTTCACGATATCCTCTCATGCTTGTGGGTCACTGCACCAGGGGTGTGCGTACTGACTAGATTGTGCCTTTGTCCTTCCTACCTGTCTCAATGTGTTTTTTTCTTAATATCCTTAATTGTAGATATTTGCTCTACCAATCTTCAAGTCATTCTCAGAGACAGTCATTCTATATGTATGTATTTGTAGTTTTGGTGTGTCCATGGGAGGAAATCAGCTCAGGATATTTCTACTCTGTCATTCAGATCCTACCCATATATGTTTCCTTTTCATTTTGTTAATTGTTTCTTTCTCAGGACAGAAGCTTTTTATTTTGGTGTGGTTCTACTCATTGATTTTTTTTCTTTCATTCTTTTTACTTTTGGTGTCATATTCAAAAAAATCACTGCCAATGTTAAAGAGCTTTCCCCCCATGTTTGCTTTCAGGTGTTTTGTGGTATCAAGTTTTATGTTTAAGTCTTTGATCTATATTGAGTCAATTTTTGTGAGTGGTGCAAGATAAGAGTCCAATTTTATTTTTCTTCATGTTTTCACCACACCATTTGTTGAAGAGACTATCCTTTCCCCCTTGGGTGTTCTTCACTCTCTTGTCAAATATAAGTTGCCTGCATTTATTGGGGTTTAATTCTGAGGGCTCTATTCAGTTCTAATTGTCTCTGGGTCTATTTTTTTTTTTTTTTTCAGTACGTGGGCCTCTCACTGCTGTGGCCTCTCCCGTTGCGGAGCACAGGCTCCAGACGCGCAGGCTTAGCAGCTATGGCTCCGTGCCATGTGGGAGCTTCCCGGACTGGGGCATGAACCTGTGTCCCTTGCATAGGCAGGTGGACTCTCAACCACTGCACTGCCAAGGAAGCCCTCTGGGTCTATTTTTATGTCAGTACCGTGCTGTTTTAAATTCTATAGCTTTGAAATCAGGAAGTGTGATGTCTGTTTTTTTTCTTGTTTCTCATGATTGCTTTGGCTATTTGGGGTCTTTTGTGGTTCCATACACATTTAGCATTCTTTTTTCTATTTGTGTGATAAATGCCATTGGGCCCTTTGGTTTCGGATAGGTGAGGTTGTCAGGAAAGCAAATGATGAGGACCAGTTAGTAAGAAGTTGGAGGCATGGCAGCAGAGACACATGGCAAGAAGCATGATGACAAGGAAATTTCCCAGGAGCTTGCTTTCCTTCCAGCCACCCATTTCTGGTTCTGACCCCCATGCATCCCTCATGACTATGCCCAGAGCTTTTCTAGTGACCATAGTCTGTGCTTCTCATTTCCACTCAGCCTTAAGTCAGTGAGTTTTTCCAACTTGATCTTTCTCAGCTGCTCCTGGCTTGGCTCCTGGGGCTTGGATGTATCAAAGAAGGGCCTGGGATGTGATTTTTTTTAGCCCTGCTTGGTGCTGAGGCCTCAAGCTGCATTCAGGCTAGGCTTCTTTCCTTAGGCTCCTGGGGTGCGCAAAGTCTAGAGGAGGTTACCAGGAGAGCCCAGGCCTAAGTGAAAGAAACATCTGGAAGAAATGCACAGGGATTTTTGAGAGGGCAAAAGAGGAAGAGGACAAAGCAAACAAAAAAATGATAGTGATTGCATTGAATCTATAGATGGTTTTGGGCAGCATAGATATTTTAACAATATTAACTCTTCCAATTCATGAACACAGATATTTTTCTATTTGTTTCTCTCTTCTTTGGTTTCTTTCAACAAAGTCTTGTAGTTTTCATTGTACAAAACTTTTCACTTCTTTGTATTCCTAAGTATTTTATTGTTTTTGATGTTATTGTGAATATGATAGCTTTTTAAAATTTCTTTTTCAGATGTTTCATTGCTATTATATAGAAATGCAACTAATTTCTGTGTATTGATCTTATATGCTGCAACTTGACTGAATTCATTGATTAGATCCTATAGCTTTTTCATTGAGTCTTCTAGATTTTCAATATGTAAGATCATGTCATCTGCAAATAATGACAATTTTATTTCTTTCTTTCTGGTTTGAAAACCTTTTATTTCTTTGCCTTGCCTGATTGCTATAGCTAGAACTTCCTTCCAATACTATGTTGAATAATAGTGGTAACCCTGGGCACCCTCGTTTTGTTCCTAACCTTACAGGAAAATCTTTCAATTTTTCCATTTTATAATTAAAAAATAAATTATACTCTATTGAGTATGTTAGCTCTGGGGTTGTCATATAGTATTTACTATGTTGATATATGTTTCTTCTATATCTGATATGTTGAGGCGTTTTGTCATGAAAAGATGTATTTTCTCGAATACTTTTCTGCATCTATTGAGGTGATCCTATAATTTTTATTTTTCATTCCACTGATGTGGGGTATCACATTTATTGATTTACATATGTTGAATTATCCTTGCATCCTAGGGATAAGTTCTACTCAGTTATGGTGTATAGTCTTTTTAATGAGTGTTCAAATTTTGTTTGTTAGTATTTTTTGAGAATTTTTCATCTTTGTTAATCAGGGATAATGGTCTATAGTTTTCCATTCTTTTAGTGTTCTTATCAGGCTTTGGTGTCAGGATAATTCTGGCTTTATAAATTGAGTTTGGAAGTGTTTCTTCCTCTTCAGTGTTTTGGAAGAGTTTGAGAAGGATTGTCATTACTTCCTTAAATATTTGGTAGAATTTTCCAGTAAAGCCATCTGGTCCTGGTGGTTTCTGTGTTAGGAGGTTTCTGGAATATTCTAGAGATGTTTGTTAGTTCCATTTATTATATTGTACAGTTTAAGTGTATTTTTTCCATTCTGATTTTCTGTCAGGATGATCTATCCATTGTTGAAAGTGAGATATTTAAGTCCCCTACTATTTTTTTTAACATCATTATTATTTATTTATTTTTAATTTACTTTGTATACAGCAGATTCTCTTGGTTACCGATTTTATACATATTAGTGTATATATGTCAATCCCAATCTCCCAATTCATCCCACAACCATTACCCCCCACCCCTGCTTTCCTCTTTTGGTGTCCATATGTTTGTTTTCTACATCTGTGTCTCTATTTCTACCTTGCAAACTGGTTTATCTGTAACATTTTTCTAGATTCCACATATATGTGTTAATATACGATATTTGTTTTTCTCTTTCTGACTTTTACTTCACTCTGTATGACAGTCTCTATGTCCATCCACGTGTCTACAAATGACAATTTCGTTCCTTTTTTATGGCCGAGTAATATTCCATTGTATATATGTACCACAGCTTCTTTATCTCTTTGTCTGTCAGTGGGCATTTAGGTTGTTTCCATGACCTGGCTACTGTAAATAGTGCTGCAATGAACATTGGGGTGCATGTGTCTTTTTGAATTATGGTTTTCTCTGGGTATATGCCCATTTCCTGTCTCTATACTTTGTTTATACCACATTCTCTACCTAGAGGCCTGGAAGACCTATTGAAATAACCTGACTTTCACATTCAGAGCAACCTAAGTTTCTGATGATCACAGATAAAAGAGATCAGCCTTCACAGTTAACATGACAATTTTTGTTTTGGAAATTTGTGTCTTCCTAAATTTACAACTCTTTAGACATAACTGTAAGTTCCTTTAATAATCACTCTCTCTTTTCTAACCACTGCTTCTTAACTATCATATTATCTCCATTCTTGGACTTACTTCTTGACATACAATAGTATCTAACTGAGCAAATCTTTAAAAGAAGTTCTAAACATGGTAGGTATAATGTCAGCATCCTTAGACATCTAAAAATATACTTATTTTCTTTCATATATTAATGATAATTGCCTGGATAATAAATCCTAGGTTCTCGCTTGCCTTTTTTAGGACTTTGAAAATATACTTCATTTTCTCCTGTATTCATTATTAAAGATGAGCTGTCTGAAGTCCGCCTATTTTTTATCCTTTTAAAAAAGAAAAATTGTAGATGGCTTTCTGTATCCTTGGGGTTTTAACACTTTTTCCAGGGTCCGTATAAGTGCTAGTCTTTTCTCAGTTATGTTGCTCAATCCACAGAGCTCCTTTAAGTATAAAAAAGTATGTTTTCTTCAAAGCAAGAAGATTCTTTTCTTATTTTTTAATTTTTTCCCTACTCCTACCTTTTAATCTATTTCCATCTGTAACTCTCTTTAGGAAGAGCTAAGGCTCAGCCTTCGGAGTTCAGATCCCAGGGAGAGGACTGGGGTTGGCTGCGTGAACACAGCCTGAAGGGAGCTGGTGTGCCACACTTAGCCTGGAGGGAGTCCGGGAAAAAGTCTGGAACTGCCTAAGAGGCAAGAGACCATTGTTTCAGGGTGCACAAAGAGTGGGGATTCAGAGCAATGCCTAAACCAGCTTCAGAGAGGGATGTGAGCTGCGGCTATCAGTGTGTATACCAGAGATGGGCATTAAATGATAAGACTGTTGCTGCAGCCTCCAAGAAGCCTGTGTGCAAGAACAGGTCAGTATCCACATCTCCCCTCCCAGGAGCCTGTGCAGCCTGCCACTGGCAGAGTCCCGTGATCCAGGGACAACTTCCCCAGAAGAACACACAGCATGCCTCAGGCTGTTGCAACGTCATGCCAGCCTCTGCCACCACAGGATCACCCTGCATTCTGTACCCCTCCCTCCCCCCGGCCTGAGTGAGCAACAGCCCCCTAATCAGCTGCTCCTTTAACCCTGTCCTGTCTGAGCAAAGAAAACACACCCTCAGGTGACCTACACGCAGAGGCAGGGCCAAATCCAAAGCTGAACCCCAGGAGCTGTGCGAACAAAGAAGAGAAAGGGAAATTTCCCCCAGCAGCCTCAGGAGCAGCAGATTAAATCTCCACAATCAACTGGATATGCCCTGCATCTGTAGAATACCTGAATAGACAATGAATCATCCCAAAATTGAGGCTGTGGACTTTGGGAGCAACTGTCGACTTGGGGTTTGCTTTCTAAATCTAATTAGTCTCTGGTTTTATGTTTAAATTAGTTTAGTATTTACAACTTATTATCATTGGTAGATTTGTTTATTGATTTGGTTGCTCTCTTCCTTTATTTATATATCTATATATTTTTTCCTTTTTCTCTTTTTGTGAGTGTGTATGTGTATGCTTCTCTGTGTGATTTTGTCTATATAGCTTTGTTTTGCCATTTGCCCTAGGGTTCTGACTGTCCCTTTTTTTTTTTTTATAGGTTTTAGTGCTTTTTATCATTGGTGGATTTGCTTTTTAGTTTGGTGCTCTCTTTCTTTTTTATATTTTATTTTAAATATTTTTTCTATTTTAATAACTTTATTTTCTTTTATTTATTTTTTATTTATTTGTTTATTTTTCCTTTCTTCCTTTCTTTCTGTCTTTTTCTTTCTTTCTTTCTTTTTCTCCCTTTTCTTCTGAGCCATGTTGCTGATAGGGTCTTGGTGCTCTGCCCTGGTGTCAAGCTTGAGCCTCTGAGGTGGGAGAGCCGAGTTCAGGACATTGGTCCACCAGAGACCTCCTGGCTCTGCATAATACCAAATGGCAAAAGTTCTCCCAGAGATCTCCATCTCAATGCTAAGATCCACCTCCACTCAATGACCAGCAAGCTACAGTGCTGGACACCCTATGCCAAACAACTAGCAGGACAGGAACGAAAAACACCCATTAGAAGAGACGCTGCCTAAAATCATAATAAGTTCAAACACAACCAAAAACACACCACTGGACATGGTCCTGCCCACCAGAAAGAAAAGATCCAACCTCATCCACCAGAACACAGGCATCAGTCCCCTCCACCAGGAAGCCTACACAACCCACTGAACCAAACTTACCCACTGGGGAAAGACAGCAAAAACAATGGGAACTACGAAACTGCAGCCTGCGAAAAGGAGACCCCAAACACAGTAAGTTAAGCAAAATGAGAAGACAGAGAAATACACAGCAGATGAAGGAGCAAGGCAAAAACTCACCAGACCAAACAAATGAGGAAATAGACAGTCTACCTGAAAAAGAATTTAGAGTGATGATAGTAAAGATGATCCAAAGTCTTGGAAACAGAATGGAAAAAATACAACAAACGTTTAATAAAGACCTAGAAGAACTAAAGAGCAAACAACCAATGATGAACAACACAATAAATGAAATTTAAAATTCTCTAGAAGGAATCAATACCAGAATAACTGAGGCAGAAAACAGAGAAGTGACCTGGAAGATAAAATAATGGAAATAACTACCACAGAGCAGAATAAAGAAAAAAGAAGGAAAAGAATTGAGGACAATCACAGAGACCTCTGTGACAACATTGAACACACTAACATTCAAATTATAGTGGTCTCAGAATAAGACGAGAAAAGAAAAGGGACTGAGAAAATATTTGAATTGATTATAGTTCAAAATTTCCCTAATATGGTTGAGGAAATCATTAATCAAGTCCAGGAATGGCAGAGAGCCCCATACAGGATAAATATAAGGAGAAACACGCCAAGACACATATTAATCAAACTACCAAAATTAAATACAAAGAAAAAATATTAAAAGCAGCAAGGGAAAAGCAACAACTAACATACAAGGGAATCCCCATAAGGTTAAAAGCTTATCTTTCATCAGAAACTCTGCAAGCCAGAAGGGAGTGGCAGGACATATTTAAAGTGATGAAAGGGAAAAACCTACAACCATCATTACTCTACCCAGCAAGGATCTCATTCAGATTCAATGGAGAAATTAAAATCTTTACAGACAAGCAAAAGCTAAGAGAACTCAGCACCACCAAACCAGCTCTACAACAAATGCTAATGGAATTTCTCTAGGCAGGAAACACAAGAGAAGGAAAAGACTTACAATAACAAATCCAAAACAATTAAGAAAATGGTAATAGGAACATACATGTCGATAATTACCTTAAATGTAAATAGATTAAATGCTCCAACCAAAAGACACAATCTCACTGAGTGGATACAAAAACAAGACCCATATATATGCTGTCTACAAGAGACCCACTTCAGACCTAGGAACACATACAGTCTGAAATTGAGGTGATGGAAAAAGATATTCCATGCAAGTGGAAATCAAAAGAAAGCTGGAGTAGCAATTCTCATAACAGACAAAATAGACTTTAAAATAAAGACTATTACAAGAGACAAAGAAGGACACTACATAATGATCAAGGGATCAACCAAGAAGAAGATATAACAATTGTAAATATTTATGCACCCAACATAGGAGCATCTCAATACATAAGGCAAATGCTAACAGCCATAAAAGGGGAAATCAACAGTAACACAATCATAGTAGGGGACTTTAACACCCCACTTTCACAATGGACAGATCATCTAAAATGAAAATAAATAAGGAAACACAAGTTCTAAATGATACATAAAAAAAGATGGACTTAATTGATATTTATAGGACATTCCATCGAAAAGCAACAGAATACACTTTCTTCTCAAGTGCTCAAGGAACATTCTCCAGGATAGATCATATCTTGGGTCACAAATGAAGCCATGATAAATTTAAGAAAAGTGAAATTGTATCAAGTATCTTTTCAGACCACAACACTGTGAAACTAGATATCAATTACAGGAAAAAATCTGTAAGAAACCCCACAAACACATGGAGGCTGAACAATACACTACTAAATAACCAAGAGATCACTGAAGAAATCAAAAAGGACATCAAAAAATACCTAGAAACAAATGACAATGAAAACACGATGACCCAAAACCTATGGGATGTAGCAAAAGCAGTTCTAAGAGGTAAGTTTATAGCAGTACAATCCTACCTTAAGAAACAAGAAACAGCTCAAATAAACAACCTAACCTTACACCTAAAGCAATTAGAGAAAGAAGAACAGAAAAACCTCAAAGTTAGCAGAAGGAAAGAAATCATAAAGATCAGATCAGAAATAAATGAAAAAGAAATGAAGGAAACGATAGGAAAGATCAGTAAAACTAAAAGCTGGTTCTTTGAGAAGATAAACAAAATTGATAAACCATTAGTCAGACTCATCAAGAAAAAAAGCGAGAAGACTCAAATCAATAGAATTAGAAATTAAAAAGGAGAAGTAACAACTGACACTGAAGAAATACAAAGGATCATGAGAGATTACTACAACCAACTATATGCCAATAAAATGGAAAACCTGGTAGAAATGGACAAATTCTTAGAAAAGCGCAATGTCCTGAGACTGAACCAGGAAGGAATAGAAAACATAAACAGACCAGTCACAAGCACTGAAATTGAAACTCTGATTAAAAATCTTCCAAAAGGGACTTCCCTGATGGTGCAGTGGTTAAGAATCTGCCTGCCAATGTAGGGGACACGGGTTCGAGCCATGGTCCAGGAAGATCCCACATGCCACGGAGCAGCTAAGCCCATGTGCCACAGCTGCTGAGCCTGTGTTCTAGAGCCCATGAGCCCTGGCTGATGAGCCCATGTGCCACAACTGCTGAGGCCTAAGTGCCTAGAGTCCGTGCTCCGCAGCAGGAGAGGCCACCGCAGTGAGAGGACTGTGCACTGCAGCAAAGAGTGGCTGCAACTAGAGAAAACCCACGCAGCAACAAAGACCCAATGCAGCCAAAAAATAATTAATTAATTAATTAAAAAACAATCTTCCAACAAACAAAAGCCCAAGACCAGATGGCTTCACAGGTGAATTCTATCAAATATTTACAGAAGAGATAACACCTATCCTTCTCAAACTCTTCCAAAATATAGCAGAGGGAGAAACACTCCCAAACTCATCCATGAGGCCACCGTCACCCTGATACCAAAACCAGACAAAGATGTCACCAGAAAAGAAAACTGCAGGCCAGTATCACTGAAGAACATAGATTCAAAAATCCTCAACAAAACACTAGCAAATAGAATCCAAGAGCACATTAAAAGGATCATACACCATGATCAAGTGGGGTTATCCCAGGAATGCAAGGATTCTTCAATATATGCAAATCAATCAATGTGATAAACCACATTAACAAACTGAAGGAGAAAAAACATATGATCATCTCAATAGATGCAGAAAAAGCTTTTGACAAAATTCAACACCCATTTATGATTAAAAACCCTCCAGAAAGTAGGCATAGAGGGAACTTACCTCAACATAATAAACGCCATATATGACAAACACACAGCCAACATTGTTCTCAATGGTGAAAACCAGAAACCATTTCCACTAAGATCAGGAAAAAGACAAGATTTGCCCACTCTCACCACTATTATTCAAAATAGTTTTGGAAATTTTAGCCACAGCAATCAGAGAAGAAAAAGAAATAAAAGGGATCCAAATCGGAAAAGAAGAACTAAAGCTGTCATTGTTTGCTGATGACATGATAATATACATAGAGAATCCTGAAGATAATACCAGAAAACTACTACAGCTAATCAATGAATTTGGTAAAGTAGGAGGATACAAAATTAATGCTCAGAAATCTCTTGCATTTCTACACACTAAAGATGAAAAATCTGAAAGAGAAATTAAGGAAACACTCCCATTTACCATTGCAACAAAAAGAATAAAATACCTGGGAATAAACTTACCTAAGGAGATAAAAGACCTGTATGCAGAAGACTATGACACTGATGAAAGAAATTAAAAATGATACAAACACATGGAGAGATATACCATGTTCTTGGATTGGAAGAATCAACATTGTGAAAATGACTATACCACCCAAAGCAATCTACAGATTCATTGCAATCCCTATCAAATTACCAATGGCATTTTTCACAGAACTAGAACAAAAAATTTCACAATTTGTATGGAAACACAAAAGTCCCTGAATAGCCAAAGCAATCTTGAGAAAGAAAAATGAAGCTGGAGCAATCAGGCTCCCTGACTTCAGACTATACTACAAAGCTACTGTAATCAAGAGAGTATGGTACTGGCACAAAACAGGAATATAGATCAATGGAATAGGATAGAAAGCCCAGAGATAAACCTACACACATATGGTCACCTTATCTTTGTCAAAGGAGGCAGGAATATACAATGGAGAAAAGACAGCCTCTTCAATAAGTGGTGCTAGGAAAACTGGACAGCTACATGTAAAAGAATGAAATTAGAACACTCCTTAACACCATACACAAAAATAAAGTCAAAATGGATTAAAGCCCTAAAGATAAGGCCAGACACTATAAAACTCTTAGAGGAAAATGTAGGCAGAACACTCTATGACATAAATCACAGCAAGATCCTTCTTGACCCATCTCCAAGAGAAATGGAAATAAAAACAAAATTAAGCAAATGGGACCTAATGAAACTTAAAAGCTTTTGCACAGCAAAAGAGACCATAAACAAGACAAAAAGACAAACCCTTAGAATGGAAGAAAATATTTGCTAATGAAGCATCTGACAAAGGATTAATCTCCAAAATATACAAACAGCTCATGCAGCTCAATATCAAAAAAACAAACAATCCAATCCAAAAATGGGCAGAAGACCTAAATAGACATTTCTCCAAAGAAGATATACAGATTGTCAACAAGCACATAGAACAATGCTCAACATCATTAATCATTAGAGAAATGCAAATCAAAACTGCAATGAGATATCATCTCACACCAGTCAGATTGGCCATCATCAAAAAATCTACAAACAATAAATGCTGGAGAGGGTGTGGAGAAAAAGGAACCCTCTTGCACTGTTGGTGGGAATGTAAATTGATACAGCCACTATGGAGAACATTATGGAGGTTCCTCAAAAAACTAAAAATAGCACTAACATATAACCCAGCAATCCCACTACTGGGCATATACCCTGAGAAAACCATAATTCAAAAAGAGTCATGTACCACAATGTCCATTGCAGCTCTATTTACAATAGCCAGGACATGGAAGCAACCTAAGAACCTAAGTGTCCATCAGCAGATGAATGGATAAAGATGTGGCACATACGTACAATGGAATATTACTCAACCATAAAAAGAAATGAAGTTGAGTTATTTGTAGGGAGGTGGATGGACCTAGAGACTGTGATACAGAATGAAGTAAGTCAGAAAGAGAAAAACAAATACCATATGCTAACACACACACACATATATATATATATAGAATCTAAAAATGAAAATAAAGGTTCTGAAGAACCAAGGAGCAGGACAGGATAAAGACACAGACATAGAGAATGGACTTGAGGACACGGGGAGGGGGAAGGGTAAGTTGGGATGAAGTGAGAAGTGGCATGGACATATATACACTATCAAGTGAAAAATAGATAGCTAGTGGGAAGCAGCCGCGTAGCACACGGAGATCAGCTCAGTGCTTTGTGACCACCTAGAGGGGTGGGATAGGGAGGGTAGGAGGGAGATGCAAGAGGGAGGAGATATGGGGATATATGTATATGTATAGCTGATTCATTTTGTTATACAGCAGAAACTAACACACACACACCATTGGAAAGCAATTATACTCCAATAAAAATGTTAACAAATACCAATTTAATCATCTGTTCTACTGTGTCATTTAAAGCTTGTGTTTCCTTATTTGTTTTCTGTCTGGATTATCTGTCCATTGGTGAAAGTGAGGTGTTAAAGTCCCCCCCTATTATTGTGTTACTGTCGATTTCCTCTTTTATAGCTGTTAGCATTTGCCTTATGTATTGAGGTACTCCTATGTTGGGTGTATATATATTTATAATTGTTATATCTTCTTCTTGGATTGATCCTTTTTCATTATGTAGTGTCCTTCCTTTTCTCTTGTAACATTCTTCATTTTAAAGTCTATTTTATCTGAAATGAGTATTTCTAATCCAGCTTTCTTTTGATTTCCATCTACATGAAATATTTTTTCCATCCTCTCACTTTCAGTCTGTATTTGTTCCTAGGTCTGAAGTTGGTGTCTTGTAGACAGCATATATATGAGTCTTGTTTTTATATCCATTCAGCTAGCCTATGTCTTTTGGTTGGAGCATTTAATCCATTCTTATTTAAGGTAATTATCAATATGCATGTTTCTATTACCATTTTCTTAATTGTTTTGGGTTTGTTTTTGTAGGTCCTTTTCTTTTCTGTGTTTCCCGCCTATAGAAATTCCTTTAGCATTTGTTGTAGAGCTGGTTTGGTGGCTTTAGCTTTTGCTTGTCTGTAAAGCTTTTGATTTCTTTGTCAAATCTAAATGAGATCCTTGTCGGGTACAGTAATCTTGGTTGTAGGTTCTTCCCTTTCATCACTTTAAATATATCGTGCCACTCCCTTCTGGCTTGTAAAGTTTCTGCTGAGAAATTAGCTGTTAACTTTATGGGATTTCCCTTGTATGTTATTTGTTGCTTTTCCCTTGTTGATTTTGTCAGTTTGATTACTGTGTGTCTCAGTGTGTTTCTCCTTGGGTTTATTCTGCCTGGGTCTCTGCATTTTCTGGACTTGAGTGGCTATTTCCTTTCCCATGTTAGGAAGTTTTCAACTATAATCTCTTCAAATATTTTCTCTGGTCCTTTCTCTCTCTCTTCTCCTTCTGGGATCCCTATAATGTGAATGTTGTTGTGTTTAATGTTGTCCCAGAGGTCTCTTAAGCTGTCTTCATTTCTTTTCATTCTTTCTTCTTTTTTCTGTTCTGTGGCTGTGAATTCTATGATTCGGTCTTCCAGGTCACTTATCCTTTCTTCTGCCTCAGTTATTCTGCCATTGATTCCTTCTAGTGTATTTTTTCATTTCAGTTATTGTATTGTTCATCTCTGTTTGTTTGTTCTTTAATCCTTCTAGGTGTTTGTTCTTTAATCCTTCTAGGTGTTTGTTCTTTAATTCTTCTAGATCTTTGTTAAACATTTCTTGCATCTTCTTGATCTTTGCCTCCATCCCTTTTCTGAGGTCCTGGACCATCTTCACTATCATTATTCTGAATTCTTTTTCTGGAAGGTTGCTTATCTCCACTTCATTTAGTTTTTCTGGGCTTTTATCTTGTTCCTTCATCTGGTACATAGTCCTCTGCCTTTTCATTTTGTTTATCTTTCTGTGAATATGGTTTTCATTCCACAGGCTGCAGGACTGTAGTTCTTGTTTCTACTGTCTGCTCTCTGGTGGATGAGGCTATCTAAGAGGTTTGTGCAAGCTTCTTGATGGGAGGGACTGGTGGTGGGTAGAGCTGGGTGTTGCTCTGGTAGACAGAGCTCAGTAAAACTTTAATCCACTTTTCTGCTGATGGGAGGGGCTGAGTTCCCTCCCTCTTGGTTGTTTGGCCTGAGGTAACCCAGCACTGGAGCCCACAGGCTCCTCGGTGGGGCTAATGGCAGACTCCAGGAGGGCTCACACCAAGGAGTACTTCCCAGAACTGCTGCCAGTGTCCTTGTCCCTGTGGTGAGCCACAGCCACCCCCCACCTCTGCAGGAGACCCTCCAACACTAGCAGGTAAGTCTGGTTCAGTCTCCTATGGGGTCACTGCTCCTTCCCCTTGGGTCCTGGTACACACACTACTTTGTGTGTGCCATCGAAGAGTGGAGTCTCTTTTTCCCCCAGTCCTGTCAAAGTCCTGCAGTCAAATCCCACTAGCCTTCAAAATCTGATTCTCTGGGAATTCCTCCTCCTATTGCTGGACCCACAGGTTGGGAAGCCTGACGTGGGGCTCAGAACCTTCACTCCAGTGGGTGGACTTCTGTGGTATAATTTTTCTCCAGTTTGTGAGTCACCCACTCAGCCATTATGAGATTTGATTTTAATGTGATTCTGTCCCTCCTACCAACTCACTGCAGCTTCTCCTTTTATAATAACCTATAATGGAAAATAACCTGAAAAAAATATGTATAAAATCGAATCACTTTGCTATACTCCTGAAACTAACACAATGTTGAAAATCAACTATACTTTAATTGAAAAAAAGTTAAAAAAACACACAAAATATAAATCTTTAATGTTCTCACCATAACAACAAAATTGTAAATATGTGAGGTGCGTGATTTGTTGACTTACCTTATTGAGGTAAACATTTTGCAATATATATGTGTATCAAATTATCATATTGTACACATTAAATACACACAATGTTATATGTCAATTATATCTCAATAATGCTCGGGGGCTTCCCTGGTGGCGCAGTGGTTGGGAGTCCGCCTGCCAATGCAGGGGACGCGGGTTCGTACCTCGGTCCGGGAGGATCCCACATGCTGTGGAGTGGCTGGGCTCGTGAGCCATGGCCGCTGAGCCTGCGCGTCCGGAGCCTGTGCTCCACAGCAGGAGAGGCCACAACAGTGAGAGGGCCGCGTACCGCAAAAAAAAAAAAAAAAAAAAAAAAAATGCTTGAAAAAATATTATTGAATGCGCTTAAAACACTGATGTACACATATATAGCAATGTAGGGGACACTTCATTTTTCCATAATACAGATTTTTATTATAACATTCCCCCCAAAACGTTGTGTTCTTCCCCCCAAATTTCTTCTGGGGATCCTTCTAATTATCTAGAATATTTTTTACTCATTCTTTATAGTAACCGTGCAGTTTCCCATGATATGGATAAATTACAATTTATTCAGTCATTATCGCATTTGTTGTTGCCAATATTTGAGAAAATAATTCCACAAAAAACATGAAAGCACATATTTTAAGTTTTGATACTTTTATTTCATTTATTTTCGAAAGTTCCTAAAAGGAACGCAATTTAATTTTAATAAATTGGATTCCAAAAAAGCCATAACAGTGCACATTTATACCAGTGAAGCACATAAATGCCCTTTTCTGCACATCATATCCACCAATAGATTTTAGAGTGCTTTTGGCTTCTGATGAGCTGAAGGTTGTTAAATAATATATATCACAATTTAATTCTTTTCTCTGTGGGGCATAACTGGTTATTGTTGACACTGGATTTTGCAATTTATTTCAATCACCAAGTGTCATTATGATTCATATGGCCTGCTATCAAGGACTATTTCCTTAGTCACAGAAAACTAAAGAAAATCTTTTCTACATCAAGAGAATCTTGACTTGGACCTTATTACTGAGACTCACAATTCCAACAAAACTTTATCCTCTTTTGTCATGTGAAATGTGGCATTGCCCCAGATGGCCCTTTCACAATGTCAGAGAAGAGCCTTACCTGGATGCCTTTCACAGCCCTTGTTCTCAGTAGCAGCTGGTCAGCCTTTTTGCTTGTATTCTGTGTTCTAAGCAATAGAGGCATCATCCACTCTGGACTTAGGTAGCAATCTGGGTTTGCATGTGTTTCCACATGCAGTCATGGATCTCCTCCTGGGAGTCCAATACAACACCTCTCTAATATTCATATAACCAACTGTGAAATGTTGTCTATCTCTAGTGGTTACTTCAGCCTTATTCATAGTTCAATCTGTTTCATTGTTTGGTGAACCTTATAATTATTTTACATAGACTACCAAACTCAAAATCACTCCAATTATTTTTATCTCTGTGCATCAAATTTCACCTATTTATGCATTCATTATAGATAAATGACAGTGACTCCTAAGAGCTTAAAAGTATCCCATAAGGAAAAAGACAGGTATGAATATGCACTGATTCCAGAGAATCTGGGGAATATTTGGCATGGGCAGAGGGTACTTCTCTAAATAGGTGACAGGTAGATGTAGCTTTTTGAGACCCTTTTTTCTACTTTCTATCTTGAGTTACCAGTGCACTTATTGGATGAAGGATCTGAAGCTAGACCAAAAAAAGCTTCTATCCAAGACAGGCAGGGAGAATAGAGCCAAAATATTGAGTTTTCTAGGGCATTTAAGAGAAAAAAATGTTGTTTTATTGTCCATGATAAAACCAATTCTTTTTTTACATTGTCAGTCACATATGTCTTTCACAGGAACTTGGTACTTCTAACAATGGAAGTTAACAAGACCTGAAGCACCAATAATACCAAATAAAGCTGAGCCTCAAGGACACTAAAAAATGTCTAAATATCTCAGATATAAAAAGAGAAGATTGGAACTTTGTGTTTATGAACTGGTTTGATGAATAGCAATTGAATTGATCCATTTTGAAAACACATTATTAGAAATTGATTGGGAAAAAGCTCCTTACAAACTATTTATGATTGAATTAATATTGTCAATCGACTTCAACCATGTGGTTTGCCTATAGGGCTACAGCAAAGTACCTCATGCTGGAAAATGCAAATGTGATGCTCCTGGAGTCTTTGTTCTTGACCCTCTAGATAACTGTTTTCCACCTCGATATGTATGTGTTCCACTTAGAGACTGGATGTTTCCTCAGGACCTTCTGGAAAGCTCCTACCACATCTTTGTTTCTCAAGCTGTAGATGAGTGGATTGAGCATGGGTGTGAGGACAGTGCAAAATACAGACACAGCCTGCTCCTGATCAGGGGTATGGGAGGAACCAGGTGTCACGTACATATAAACATATGGTCCTAGATAAAAGCTTACCACGGTTAAGTTGGGAGAAGCAGGGGGCCAAGGCTTTGTTCCTGCCTTGAGGGGGATTTCACATGCAGGACAGTGAGGAAGATGAAGGTGTATGAAGCCATAATAAATCCAAAAGGGATGATGATATATGTGATACCCATCACAAAGACCACCACTTCACAGGTGGAAGTGTCTTTGCATGAGATCTTCGTGATTGTTGGTATCTCACAGAAGAAATGGTGGATTTCTCCGGAGCCACAGATAGGCAGATTCATAGTATAGAATGTGTGGGCTGTAGAAGATAAAATGCCCCCAGTCCAAGACACTAGGACCATTTGCACAGACCCCTTGGTTTATAATGACTGCATATCTCAAGGGGTTACAAATAGCTACATATCAGTCACAGGCCATGAGGGTCAAGAGGATATATTCAGCACCCCAAGAGTAAAAAATGAAAATAGCTGGGTTCCACAGCCAACACGAGTGATGTCCTTCCTTCCAGAGAAAAAGTTTACCGTCATCTTTGCAACAGTACCGCTGATGAGGGCCAGGTCTAGGAGAGAATGGTGGCTGAGCAGAAAGCACATTGGAGAGTAGAGCCTCAAGTCCATCCGTATCAGGAGGAGCAGGATGAAGTTCCCAACTACTGCAGCAAGGTAGATCAGGATGATAAGGTAGATAAGAATACTGACATACTTCCTATTGGGAAGAGTCCTGAGAGAATAAAACCTGTTGTTAATGTCTCATTTCCTTCCTCAATGGCTGTGACTGATCTGGTTGAACCAAAAGAAGAAGGAAAGGGGAACAGGAGTCAAATTAAATGCTTTAAAGCCTTTTACAATATTTTTATTGGTCAAGTATTGCTGTAATAATGTGAGATAAAAAATGACTCCACAAATTTCAATGGCTTATGACAGTAAACATGTATTTTCTTGCTGCCACGTCTGTAAGTCAGGTGGAGCATTTTGCTTTAGGCTGCCAATCAAGTACAGATACACTCCACCAATAAGCCTCTTTCTGGGGCTTGCTCTTCTTAAGGAAGATGGCAGAAACCAAAAATGGGCAAGAAAAACGACATGATTCCCCCTAATGCTTGAACTTAGAACTGACTCTATTACTTTCTACCACATTCCCCTGACTAGAGCAAGTCGCACGTAGAAGCCCAACATCATTGTGGTGGGGAAATAAACTCCACCCACAGTGGACCACAAAAGGATGAGGCATATGGGCTTCCCTGATGGCGCAGTGGTTGAGAGTCCGCCTGCCAATGCAGAGGACGCGGGTTCGTGCCCCAGTCCGCGAAGATCCCACATGCCGCGGAGCGGCTGGGCCCGTGAGCCATGGCCGCTGAGCCTGCGCATCCAGAGCCTGTGCTCTGCAGCGGGAGAGGCCACAGCAGTGGGAGGCCCGCGTACCGCAAAAAAAAAAAAAAAAAAAAAAAAAAAAGAATGAGGCATGAAGAGAGAAATGGAAACAATTAACATGATCTATTATATTTCTCAGAGTTCCTACCTCCACCATCCTCAATTTCATGATTTTGATGCTGGGTTTTCAGATGTTTCATAATTTAATTTTTAGTCTTCTGTTTAATGTGTTCTGTTAAGCCTCAGTAATAAAGATCTATGGGTTTCCTATGATCACACACTATTTTCACTATGGAGAATGCCTTGAGGTCACAGGCAGCCATTTCTCGTAGCCATGGCTAGATATGCAACAGGTAAACACACAAACTTTTCTTCTTAGCAGTCCTCTACCTATGGATCTGGTTACATAAATCCATGGAAGAAACCATAGATAAATGTGAAATAGAGTGCAGCAAAATGAATCTGTTGTCCTTGTACTTGAATCTAGGAGGTCATTTTCTAGAACAACACACGTCAGCCAAGGAATGAACCGATATAGTCAGTGGTGTGTTTTCCTTTAGATTTATTCATAGAAACTTATATAAACCACATCAGGGTAAATTCAGATATAATAACTAAATCAGATTTCATAAGCTCTAAATGAGAAATAAGATTGTGCCTGCATTCAAGAGGAAACATACCCCTCCCTAAAAGTTTGTGGAAATAGAAATGCAGAATTTTCTACTCTAAGCAGCTTGAAACAGCCTAGAAGCAACTAAGCATGAAATGTAATTTTTATGACCATGTCACTAGTTACCCAGATCGTATTTAGGCGTTAAGAAAACGTCAATCTACAACAAATCTGTAGGTTAGGAAAATGCAGTTAAGGGGTGGGGTAAGGGACAAATTTCAAAAGGAAAACTCTGATTGGTACATGAAAAGTTCATTAAGATTCCCCACTTTCCCAACCAACACTGCCAAGTGGTACCACCTGGTGGTAACAGTGGTGATGTGTAAATTCCCACTGAAAAATGAAGATGACACTGAGGATTTACTCTTAATGCTGCTTCATTGATGTTTACTAGGTTTACTTACTTCTGGGACCCAATAATTATGTTTTCCCATGAGCTGACTACTAAATTTCCAGATAGAGGTTATGGAAAGCTCTTAAGAACAGTGGGACAAGGAGGTGAAAGTTGAAGAAAGAACCAGATCCAAAAGGTGATTTAATTTAGTAAAAATGTTCTTAACATTCATCCTATATCCTTAAAGTCGCACCAGGTTAATTGAACTAAATATTCCCCCTTGGCTTTTCAAGTTGCTACAAAGGACTCTATTAAGGGCAAATATTACCCCGAAGAGAGGCAAAACAGTTGATATAATTATTGGAAGACAGGCCAATCTCTTCATCATTTTACCTACACTTGTTTACCTATACATACTGGATTTTCCTCAAAAAAACATGCTTCCCCAAAGTAGTGATGTTCCTGGTTGCTTCCTGAAGAAGGCTTGTGTTAGGAGACTGGAGCATTTTGTTTTCCACCTGCAAGTGGTATTTCTGAGATCATATAGACAATTACATATACACATGACAACAGCAAGTGTCCCAGAGGATCCTTGAGGCAAATAGGAAACCACAGAGGAAGTGAGTCCCTAGACACCCATTAAGTGATATGTTTTTCTCTATTGCATTGGGTTTTCCTTAAAACAAGACTCTGGGGTGGGGAGGATTACCCTGTTTATCCGGGATTTTATTCTCCTGTGTTGCTTAAATATGTCCCACATTTTGACTTCTCATGAAGCCTCATTTATTTGGGATGGATTTTCTGACTCATCAACAAGAAATCATGTTCTGGTAAGCCATTATTGAATTTACCTGAAGATGGTACATTTTACTTTCTCCAGTAGCAGTCACATACAGAAGGGATTTTTCTCTCTCACAGATTCAAAACACGTTGTCGCTGAGGACAAACATAGCTCTTCATCATCATGAAAACTGGCCATCTTGGCTTTTAAATAATTTCTTTCCTAATGGTTTTCCACAAGTAATATATAAATATATTATCAGTGATAAAGCTTTTTAAAAATACACAGTTACAAGAAGTAACTAGTGAAATCTACTTATCCTCCTATCTCTTCCCATACCCTCCCTGGAGGTAGTTATTGATAACAAATTGTTGTGCTTCTTTCCAACCATAGATGAGGTTTCTCTCTGTTTCATTTCTAGCTTTTTAAAATAAATTTTTATTTTGAAATGATTTTAGATTTACAGAAAAGATGCAAGAATAATACAGAGAATTCCCATATATCAGCTTCAGTTAATGTTAATGTGTTTGTTAAAACTAAGAAATTAACATTGGTATATTACTATTAACTAAACTCCAGACCTCATTTGGATTTCACCAATTTTTCCACTAATGTTATCTTTTTCCCTTCCGGGATTCAATCCACGATACCATGTTTCATTTAGTCATCATGCTTCCTCATCACCTCCTATCTGTGACATTTTCTGTCTTTCCATTTTTAAAGACTTTGAACATTTAAAGAGTATTGGTCAGATATTATGTACAATATCCCTTAATTTGAGTTTCTCAGATGTTTTGCTATGACTACATTAGAGTTATGTATTTAGGGAAGATTATCACATAGATAATATTATGTTTTATCAGGGGATACATGACGTCAACATGAGGTATCGGTGGCTTGTTAACATTCATCACTTAGTTAAGGTAGTGTTAGCCAGCACGTTTCCATTTTAAAGCTACTATTTTCCCCCTTCTGTACTCTATTTTTGGAAGTGAACCTTTTAAATCCAGTTCACACTTCAGGGGATAAGGGCTTCAGCTCCACTTTCAGGGAGTGAGTATCCACATATTTATTATTTGGAATCCTGTAAGGAAGTTTTATCCCTTCTTCCCCATTTGTTTATTTGTTATTTTATCAGTATGTTGTCACGTATACGTATATTCAACTTTGTGTTATAATCCAACACCATGTTATTTATTATTCACTGTGTAAATACCTAGAAGGAGAATTGTTGGTTTTTAGCAAGTCTGTATTTAACTTGATAAACATTTGCGAAAATGCCTTTGAAAGTGCTGTACCATTTTGTATTCCCACTCTGGCCAGCAGTTGGTATTGTCAGTTATTTGAATTTTAGCTATTCTAACAGATATGTAGGGCTGCGCTATGTGATTTAAATGTCATTTGTATTACATTATTAACAGGTTTGATCATCTTTTAATTGATTTGGGGTAAAGTGTCAGGTCAAATCTCTTATATATATATTCTAATTATTGATAATTCAGAGTTTAATATTTTGCTTAATTTTTAAATTTTTATTTATTTATTTATTTGGCTGTGCTGCAGAGCTTGCAGGATCTTTTTTCTTTTTTCCTTAACTTTTATTTTGTTTTTTAACATCTATATTGGAGTATAATTTCTTTACAATGGTGTGTTAGTTTCTGCTTTATAACAAAGTGAATCAGTTATATGTATAAGCAGTTATATGTATAGCCAAATACATATACATATATCTCCATATCTCTTCCCTCTTGCGTCTCCCCTCCTCCCACCCTCCCTATCCCACACCGCTAGGTGGTCACAAAGCACCAAGCTGATCTCCCTGTGCTATGCGGCTGCTTCCCACTAGCTATCTGTTTTACATTTGGTAGTGTATACATGTCCATGCCACTCTCTCACTTTGTCCCAGCTTACCCTTCCCCCTCCCCGTATCCTCAAGTCCATTCTCTAGTAGGTCTCTGTCTTTATTCCCGTCTTGCCCCTAGGTTCTTCATGACCATTATTATTATTATTTTTTAGATTCCATATATATATATTAGCATACAGTATTTGTTTTTCTCTTTCTGACTAACTTCACTCTGTATGACAGACTCTAGGTCCATCCACCTCACTACAAATAACTCAATTTTGTTTCTTTTTATGGCTGAGTAATATTCCATTGTATATATGTGCCAAATCTTCTTTATCCATTCATCTGCTGATGGACAATTAGGTTGCTTCCATGTCCTGGCTATTGTAAATAGAGCTGCAATGAACATTGTGATACATGACTCTTTTTGAATGATGGTTTTCTCAGGGTATATGCCCAGTAGTGGGATTGCTGGGTCGTATGGTAGTTCTAGTTTTAGTTTTTGAAGGAACTTCCATAGTGTTCTCCATAGTGGCTGTCAATTTACATTCCCACCAACAGTGCAAGAGGGTTCCCTTTTCTCCACACCCTCCCCAGCATTTATTGTTTGTAGATCTTTTGATGATGGATATTCTGAATGGTGTGAGATGATATCTCATTGCAGTTTTGATTTGCATTTCTCTAATGATTAATGATGTTGAGCATTGTTCTATGTGCTTATTGGCAATCTGTATATCTTCTTTGGAGAAATGCCTATTTGGGTCTTCTGCCCATTTTTGGATGGTTATGTTTGTTTTTTTGATATTGAGCTGCATGAGCTGCTTATAAATTTTGGAGATTAATCCTTTGTCAGTTGCTTCATTTGCAAATATTTTCTCCCATTCTGAGGGTTGTCTTTTCATCTTTTTTATGGTTTCCTTTGCTGTGCAAAAGCTATTAAGTTTCATTAGCTCCCATTTGCTTATTTATTTTTTTATTTCCATTTCTCTAGGAGGTGGGTCAAAAGGATCTTGCTGTGATGTATGTCATAGAGTGTTCTGCCTATGTTTTCCTCTAAGAGTTTGATAGTTTCTGGCCTTACATTTAGTTCTTTAATCCATTTTGAGTTTATTTTTGTGTATGGTGTTAGGGAGTGTTCTAATTTCATTCTTTTAAATGTAGCTGTGCAGTTGTCCCAGCACCATTTATTGAAGAGGCTGTCTTTTCTCCATTGTATATTCTTGCCTCCTTTATCAAAGATAAGGTGACCATATGTGCATGGGTTTATCTCTGGGCTTTCTATCCTGTTCCATTGATCTATGTTTCTGGTTTTTGTTGTTGTTGTTGTTATTGTTTTTTTGTGTGTTTTTTTTGCAGTACGCGGGCCTCTCACTGCTGTGGCCTCTCCCGTTGCGGAGCACACAGGCTCTGGATGCGCAGGCTCAGCGGCCATGGCTCACGGGCCCAGCTGCTCCGCGGCATGTGGGATCTTCCTGGACCAGGGCACAAACCCGTGTCCCCTGCATCGGCAGGCGGACTCTCAACCACTGCGCCACCAGGAAAGCCCTATATTTCTGTTTTTTGCCAGTACCATGCTGTCTTGATTACTGAAGCTTTGTAGTATAGTCTGAAGCCAGGGAGCCTGATTGCTCCAGCTTTATTTTTCTTTATCAAGATTGCTTTTGCTATTTGGGGTCTTTTGTGTTTCCATGCAAATTGTGAAATTTTTTGTTCTAGTTCTGTGAAAAATGCTACTGGTAATTTGATAGGGATTGCATTGAATCTGTAGATTGCTTTGGGTAGTATAGTCATTTTCACAATGTTGATTCTTCCAATCCAAGAACATGGTATATCTCTCCATCTATTTGTATCATCTTTAAGTTCTTTCATCGGTGTCTTATAATTGTCTGCATAGAGGTCGTTGTCTCCTTAGGTAGGTTTATTCCTAGATATTTTATTCTTTTTATTGCAACGGTAAATGGGAGTGTTTTCTTAATTTCTCTTTCAGATTTTTCATCATTAGTGTATAGGAATGCAAGAGATTTCTGTACATTAATTTTGTATCCTGCAACTTTACCAAATTCATTGATGAGCTCTAGTAATTTTCTGGTAGCATCTTTAGGATTCTCTATGTATAATATTATGTCATCTGCAAACAGTGACAGCTTTATTTCTTCTTTTCTGATTTGGATTCCTTTTATTTCTTTTTCTTCTCTGATTGTTGTGGCTAAAACTTCCAAAACTATGTTGAATAATAGTGTGAGAGTGGGCAACCTTGTCTTGTTCCTGATCTTAGTAGAAATGGTTTCAGTTTTTCACCACTGAGGATGATGTTGGCTGTGGGTTTGTCATATATCGTCTTTATTATGTTGAGGTAAGTTCCCTCTTTGCCTACTTTCTGGAGGGTTTTATCATAAATGGGTGTTGAATTTTGTCAAAAGCTTTCTCTGCATCTATTGAGGTGATCATATGGTTTTTTTCCTTCAATTTGTTAATATGGTGTATCACATTGATTGATTTGTGTATATTGAAGAATCCTTGCATTCCTGGGATAAACCCCACTTGATCATGGTATATGATCCTTTTAATGTCCTGTTGGATTCTGTTTGCTAGTATTTTGTTGAGGATTTTTGCATCTATGTTCATCAGTGATATTGGCCTGTAGTTTTCTTTCTTTGTGACATCTTTGTCTGGTTTTGGTATCAGGGTGATGGTGGCCTCATAGAATGAGTTTGGGAGTGTTCCTCCCTCTGCTATATTTTGGAAGAGTTTGAGAAGGATAGGTGTTAGCTCTTTTCTAAATGTTTGATACAGTTCGCCTGTGAAGCCATCTGGTCCTGGGATTTTGTTTGTTGGATGGTTTTTAAACACAGTTTCAACTTCAGTGCTTGTGATTGATCTGTTCATATTTTCTATTTCTTCCTGGTTCATTCTCTGAATGTTGTGCATTTCTAAGAATTTGTCCATTCCTCCAGGTTGTCCATTTTATTTGCATATAGTTGCTTGTAGTAATCTCTCATGAGCCTTTGTATTTTTGCAGCGTCAGTTGTTACTTCTCCTTTTTCATTTCTAATTCTATTGATTTGAGTCTTCTCCTTTTTTTTCTTGATGAGTCTGGCTAATGGTTTATCAATTTTGTCTACCTTCTCAAAGAACCAGCTTTTAGTTTTATTAATCTTTACTATCGTTTCCTTCATTTCTTTTTCATTTATTTCTGATCTGATCTTTATGATTTCTTTTATTCTGCTAACTTTGGGGATATTTTGTTCTTCTTTCTCTAATTGCTTTAGGTGTAAGGTTAGGTTGTTTATTTGACATGTTTCTTGTTTCTTAAGGTAGGATTTTCCTGTTATAAGCTTCCCTCTTAGAACTGCTTCTGCTGCATCCCATAGGTTTTGGGTCACCATGTTTTCATTGTCATTTGTTTCAAGGTATTTTTTGATTTTCTCTTTGATTTCTTCAGTGATCTCTTGGTTATTTAGTAGTGTATTGTTTAACCTCCATGATTTTGTGGGGTTTTTTTACAGATTTTTTCCTGTAATTGATATCTAGTCTCATAGCACTGTGGTCAGAAAAGATACTTGAGGGCTTCCCTGCTGGTGCAGTGGTTGAGAGTCCACCTGCCGATGCAGGGGACACAGGTTCGTGCCCCAGTCCGGAAAGATCCAACATACCATGGAGCGGCTGGACCCGTGAGCCGTGGCCGCTGAGCCTGCGCATCTGGAGCCTGTGCTCTGCAACAGGAGAGGCCACAACAGTGAGAGGCCCACGTACCGCAAAAGAAAAAAAAAAAGAAAAGATACTTGATACGATTTCAATTTTCTTAAATTTACCAAGGCTTGATTTGTGACCCAAGATATGGCCTATCCTTGAGCACTTGAGAAGAAAGTGTATTCTGTTGCTTTTGGATGGAATGTCCTATAAATATCAATTAAGTCCCTCTTGTTTAATGTATCATTTAGAGCTTGTGTTTCCTTATTTATTTTCATTTTAGTTGATCTGTCCATTGGTGAAAGTGGGGTGTTAAAGTCCCCTACTATGATTGTGTTATTGTCGATTTCCCCTTTTATGGCTGTTAGCATTTGCCTTATGTATTGAGGTGCTCCTATGTTGAGTGCATAAATATTTACAATTGTTACAGCTTCTTCTCGGATTGATCCCTTGATCATTATGTAGTGTCCATCTTTGTCTCTTATAATAGTCTTTTTTTTTTTTTAGGTAACTCACAGATCTAAATTTCTTTGGGGTCGTTTACTGAAAAATTATGCTGTTCCTTTGGTGATGTCATGTTTCCTTGGTTTTTCATGTTTCTAATGCCTTTGCATTGATATCTGTGCATTTGAGTGAGCAGTCACCTCTCCACTCTTTATGGACTGACTTCAGTTTGGAAAGACCTTCAGTTGAAGGTGGCTGTGAGGGTACCTGTGAGGTGGGGTGTATCACCTCTGGTTCCAGGGAGGGTGCAGTGTTATGGTCTTCTTGAATCTCCATCAGCTGAGGTCAACTTTGGGAAAGACTCTAGGGTTCCATGGTGACCAAGACTAAGGGAATACTGCAGGTGTGGGTGGTGACAGTGGAGGCTAAATCTATTGAGGCTGTCAGTGCAAAAAGCTGCTGGAGTCCTCTTGTTCTCCTTTTTGCCCATTGGGAAAGTTCTAGCTGAGTAAATTCCTCTTAGTGCCAGGTCTGGGACACAGGTACTCAGAGCATCAGCAGATTCATGTCCTGGACTCAAGGTTTTGCAGAACTATAGTGACACCTGGGGCGTGTGGCACAGGAGCACTTGCTGTGGCAGTGGTGGTGGTGTGTGAAATGTAGACATGTGAAAGTCACTATGGAATGAGAGTCTGAGTTACTGGAGCTCGTAGTAGTGACTCGGTCCTTGGGGGGAAGCAGGACGAAGCAGCATGGGACCAGGGATTAAAAGGCATAGCAAAGGCCTGGACCCAGCTGTGGGGTGCAATGGAAGCATGCCCTGGGGATGGCAGGTCAGAGTCCTGAATCAGGCCCCAGGGTGTAAGACACAGAGCAACAACATCATAGCTCAGTGATGGTGGCTTAAAGACCCAACTCAGGACCCTGGGGGCAGGGCATAGAGAAGCAATATTGTGGCTTCTGTGATAGTGGGTCGAAGTTGTAACTTAGAACGCTGGGGGCAGTGTGCAGCACAGTGGCAAGGCATTTTGGCATCCAAGTCACTAAGAGAGAGGTGCATCAGGAACTTGGATCCCTGGAGCATATCCAGCCCCAGAGAAGAGACAGGGCAGAGGCAGTGTCATGATAAACAGGGTTTCCACACAAGAAGGACATTCTCAGGAGGTACATGCAGTACCCCTGGAAACAAAGAGTTAACAATGTTAGGGCACCTCAAAAAGGCATGTATTAGTCAACCAGGTTAACAAGGCTCCCAGTGTGGTCTCCTGTCCTAGGGAGTTCTACCCTGGGGTGGCCAGTGCAGCCTGAATAAATTAGTTTAGTCCTTAGTTTCTCAGGGCCTGATCAAGGCAGTTAGATTCAAATGATATTGTTTGTCTATGACATCAGTTTATCCTTCTCATGAGTGTGGGTGATATCCAGAGATGTTTTGGGTAGAAAGTGCAGGAGCTCAAGCCTTCCTGTGCTGTCTCATAGTCAATGATGTCTGGTATGTCTTAGTAATTAAAACTTTACCTTTTCTAAGGCATTGTTTATTTTTATTCAGATCTTTTATCCAAAAAGGTTGTATGCAAGGAAAAAAAATTTTATTTAACCTAACCAGGAACACACATTGTGTTTAAGAATTGGTTAGCATAAAATCTTGAATTTTTAAAAGATTTTTAAATGAATTTACATAATTTCCCACCCATTGATGATTAATAGCCATCCTAACTTTTCATCTTTTCAAGCCTTTGGAAAAGAGGTTGATGGTGATGGAAGGCCTTTTCAGGGTACCCCATGGAGACAGAAGTATCAATGAATATAAGAGAAGAATTGTACAGTTAAAGGAAATGAAGATAAACTTGCTTACCTTACAATGCCCTGTTCAGCAAAATTATTTTTATAAAGAGGATACTGGTACATAACACGTTTGGACAATGGTAACCAATATTATCAGGGAATATCACACACTGTAGGAAAACTGAATTTCTAAAATGTTCGCCTATCTAACAAAGTTGCTTCTTAGTTCTGTTAAAATGAGCACTCTTCTTATATACAACACGTTTCTCTGTTGCCCAAACAGAAGAAGGTAAAGAAGTATGTGACTTGTTTTGACCAATCAACGACCTCACTGTTTTCTCAACAGTGACCAGATCAATAGTGTGCTCCTGACCAGAATAGGGCAGACCTTGATGACCACATGAGTCTTTTTGCTAAAATTATTTGGATGGATTCTTTGCTGATGGCATTCCCTGACTACCTGTAGGGTGAGTGTCTTAGGTGTGTGACACATAACGTTCCCCTAAAAAGTCAGTTCAGCTAAGCTGGTTTCTATTATAACTGTAAAAAAATATCTCAAAGCACAAGCTTGGCTGATATAGTTCTTTAGAAGATAAGTTCTTTGAAAACATTACATCTGTGACTTTAGTGTTACTGGTTAGAAAAGTGGCAAGAGACAGACTGTTTCAGGAGGATACTAGACAAGGCAATGCCTGGATTCAATCAGCCTTAGAGCTGGGGCCCTGGACTAATACCCAGAACTATCTAAAAAGCACAAGTCACCAGTTCCACTCAGAAACAGCCCTAGTGTAGAAGTGATGTCACCAAGATGATAAAGTAAGAAACCCCAACCTCTATCTCTCCACAAAGGTCAGCAATTAGACAGCTATCCATAAACAAAACAGCTCTGGGAGAGCCCAGGACTCCACTTAAGAAAGTTCAGCAACACAGTGAAACAAAAGAAACCCTGGGAATAACTGTATAAAAATAGAAAGAAGAAGTTTTATTTTGCCTGCATCATCCCAACCCCAGACCGGCACTGCTCATTGCCAAGAGAAAACTCCCCATCTGGAAAGAGTTTCTTTCACTGACAAGGGAAGAGTGGAGGAAGCAACCAGCTTCCCAAGCCGGCACCACATTAGGTGTCACTTAGGTTACCTCCCACCCACACAGTGACAAAGTCGAGATGTATAAGGATGGCCAGAAACAAGAATGAATATCAGGGGATACCAATAACAGCCATGCAACAAGAGTAACCACAATTCCTAGGGACCTGCTCTGCAGAGAAACCCATCAACTTTTGCCACTGAAGAAACTAATGGCCAGCGGAGCTGCTGTGGCCTACCTTCAGATTTAACTGGCTTTCACCCCACAATTACCAGTCACTGAGTCTCTTCCCACTCCCTCTCCCACACCCATACCCAACAGCTGCTGGTAGGCCTAGATCTGGCTCTGTCTCCTGTCACTGGCCTGCACCACTGGGCTCCCCTGCATCTAGCATCTTCAGCTGTATATCTGCACGATCAGGTTCAACTTCAGTCACTGACACCCACTGCCATGCACACATGGCAAGAACTTGCAGTCACAGGAATGCACGCTGATAGCTAGGGCCCCCACAGCTGCCAGTGTGCCCACAGTTGGACCAGGCCCTTGTTATTGGCCACTGCCCACAACTATGTGTACATTAGAAGTCGGCCACTGCTACTCACAGGCACTTAGAGCTGGCATCCACAAATGAGTATGTGCACACCACTCTTCTGACAACCACTGCCTACCCTGGTCCTAGCCACTAGGCTGGGAGCAAAGCTGAGGATCACAAACACCCTTGCAGCCACTGCAGACCCCTAGCAGTGCTTGCCAAGGACCACAGAGTTGTTGATGCTGTGGATCACAGCAGCCTGACCCAACAAAATATTACACACATCCCAGACTCAGAGCCACAACGCACCAAACTACACTTGGTGACGTGCGCCACTAAACCTAGGGTCACCGGATGCTCCAGCATGTTCCAACATGCAGGTAAAGGTTTTTCATCACAGAAATCAGTCCATAAAGTCAGAGGTGACTGCTTTGTCAAATACATAGGTAACTATACAAGGTGACAAGAAGTTTAAAAGCAGAGAAAATGACACCATGAAAGGAACACAGTAAACTTACAATAACTGACCCAAAGAAATGGAGATACATAAATAGCCCAACAAAGTGATAAAAACAATTTTTCTAAAGATGTTCAGAAAGCTACAAGAAAACACAGACGCACAAGTTAACAAAGTCAGGAAAACAATACAAAAGCAAAATGAGAAGCTCAATAATGAGATAGAAAACATTAAAAAGCGCTGAAAAGAAATTTTGGAGCTGAAGAATACAATGACTGGCTTGGAGAATTTAATAGGGTGATTCAACATCAGATAGGACAAAGCAGAAGGAAGAATAAGTCAGCTGATGCTTTTGAAATTATCCAGTCAGAGAAGCAAAAAGAAAAATGAAAACAAATGAAAAAAGTCTATAGGACTTATGGGACACCATTAGTACAGCTAATCTAGGTATCCGTGGAATCCCAGAAGGAGCAGAGAGGGAGATTAATAATTAAAAGAAATAATGGTAGAAAACTTCGTAAACCTAGGGAGAGATTTGAACATCAAAGTTTGTAAACTAATAAGTGACCCCCAAAATACAATCCCAAACAATATTCTCAGGTGACTTCAGCATCATGTTGGTGTGTGTCCTTCCTCTTTTCTCTCCCCTTTGATTAACAACTAAATGAAGGTCCATAACCAAACATAAATGCCTCTACACATTACACCAGGGCACATGGAAGATTTCTATCCCCCTGTGCAACCTAAAGTGGGAGGATAGGACCTTGGTGCGAGCTGCAGAACCAAGGGAGTTGGTGAGCCTGCCCTACTCCCTGCAATCAGAATAAAAGGGAAGCTAGAGAGTGCCAAATTGGGTGAATACCTACAGGCAATAGAGAATTTGTGGAGGTCCAGCCTGCCTGAGAGGAGAATCTGGCATGCCATCAGAGCAGAATAGAGATAAGTTTGGAGGCAGAGGAGAGGGTGGACACTTGCCAAGTGTCACCCAGGGTGACACTGCAAGGGGCTGAGCCTTTAGCAGCAGCTTCTCCAGCAGAGGTGGTGGGAAGCAGCAGCCTCTCCTACAGAGCAAGAAAGCAAAATTGGTGAGCTGTAACAGTTGTGTGAGTGGCAGGTAGAAGGACCTATTTTTCTCCAGCAGCTCCCATATTTCTGAGGAAAAAATTCCGTGGCTGAGGGGAGTGAGAGAAAAAGAAGGAAAGCAGATAAAAATAGCAAAGGATATTGAAGGAACACATTTCCTTCAGATGCATTTCCTCCTGTCTGCTTTGGGACTTCAACAGGAGGTCTGCCCATGCACTTCTAGATGTGCCCCACTCAACGATCCCCCCACCAGTCCATGTGCACCCACAAAGCTTCAGGTTCTAAGCCCACACCTCCCCACACTCTGCTGCTGGCTCTGTGTGTGCGCTCAAGGGCATCCACAAGAGCCAGCTCTGGAAAAAGGAACAGCAAACTTGTACATATAGCACCACCACCTGGAATAGAAAAGAAAAGTTTCTAATAGCCAATCTGTTGAATTGTAAGAACAAAAGAAGACATTAAAAAATCTTAAGGAGTTGTCTACTACTTCACTTGTGAAAGCAGAAGGCCATACCTTCAAAAAGAATTTTAAAAATCAAGGAAGCATGGTATCACAAAAGGAAAATGATCATTCTCCAGCAACCAAACTCAAGGCATGAAATATTTTGATCTAACTGGTAAAGAATTCAAAATAGCCATTATGAAGAAATTCAGTGAGCTACAAGAAAACTCAGAAAGACATTTTAGTAAACTCAGGAATAAAATTAATAAAATTAATGAAGGAGAGTTTTACTAAAGGTATTGAAACTATTAAGAAGAAAAGTAAAAAGAACCAAAAAGAAATTCTGAAGCTGAAGAATTCAATGATGAGAGAAAGATTGAAATAGAGAATATTGCTAATAGGGCAGACCAGATCAAACAAAGAATAAGTGAGTTGGAGGATAGGAATATAGAGATAATTCAATTGTAAGAGGAGAGAAGGGCTTCCCTGGTGGCGCAGTGGTTGAGAGTCCGCCTGCCGATGCAGGGGACACGAGTTCGTGCCCCGGTCCGGGAGGATCCCACATGCCGCGGAGCAGCTGGGCCCGTGAGCCATGGCCGCTGAGCCTGCGCGTCCGGAGCCTGTGCTCCGCAGCGGGAGAGGCCACAACAGTGAGAGGCCCGCGTACCGCAAAAAAAAAAAAAAAAAGAGGAGAGAAAACTCAGATTTTTAGAAAGTAAAGAAATTCTGTGACAGCTATTGGATTTAATCAGAAGAGCAAATATAAGAATAATTGGTGTACCAGAAGAGAAGTAGAAAGAGACAGAAAGTTTATTTAAAGAAATAATAGGGCTTCCCTGGTGGTGCAGTGGTTGAGAGTCCGCCTGCCGATGCAGGGGACACGGGTTCGTGCCCCGGTCCGGGAGGATCCCACATGCCGCGGAGCGGCTGGGCCCGTGAGCCATGGCCGCTGAACCTGCGCGTCTGGAGCCTGTGCTCCACAACGGGAGAGGCCACAGCAGTGAGAGGCCCACGTACCGCCAAAAAAAAATAAAAAAATAAATAAAGAAATAATAGCTGAGAACTTCCCAAACATGGGGAAGGACTTGGATATCCAAACCCATGAAGCTAATAGAACACCTTATTATCTCAATGCAAAAAGACCTTCTCCAAGACATATTATAATAAAACTGTCAAAAATCAATGATTAAGAAAGGATCTTTACCCAGAAATTCTAGTTCTGGGTATTTATCCAAACAAAAGAAGAACTCTAGCTCAAAAACATATATGCACCCCCATGTTCAATGCAGCATCATTTACAATAGTCAAGCCATGAAAACCTAAATTTCCATTTGACAGATGAATGCTTAAGGAAAATGTGATACACAGACATATAGACATAAATATAGATATTATTCAACCATTTAAAAAGATGAAATCTTGTCATTTGTGGCAACATGGATCTCAAGGACATTATGCTAAGTGAAATAAGTCAAACAGAGAAAGACAAAACCATATGATTTCTCTTATATGTGGAGTCTTAACAAATAAAAACTCATAGATACAGAAAACAGATAGGTAATTGCCATAAGCCAGAGTAGGGGAGTAGGATGGGGGAGGGAATTGATGAAAGGGATGAAAAGGTTAAAAAAAAGAAAAAGAATCTTAAAGGCAGTGAAAGAAGAAAAGAAAGTAACTGAAAAAGGAATTCCCATTAGGCTATCAGGGGATTTCTCAGCAGAAATCTTACAAGCCAGGAGAGAGTGAAATGACATATTCAGAGTGTTAAAAGATAAAAATTTCCTGTCAAGAATATTTTATCCAGCAAAGTTATCCTTCAGATATGAAAAGGAAATGAAGGCTTCCCATATAAACAAAAGTTGAGGGAGTTCACCACCACTAGATCTGCCTTGAAAGAAATGTTAAAAGGAGTTCTTTAAGCTGAAGTGAAAAGACATCAATCAGCAACATAAAGACATATGAGAGTACACAACAGTAATGGTAATGGTGAAAATAGACAGTCATAATTAGAAAACTATAACTCTCTATTAGAATGGCAAGTCAACCACCTACTTATCGTATAAATGTTAAAGGATAAGATCATTATAAATAACTATGAATACTATAATTTGTTAATGAATACACAGTATAAAAAGAGGTAAATTTTTACATCAAAAATATATAAGGGGAGGGCTTCCCTGGTGGTGCAGTGGTTGAGAGTCCGCCTGCTGATGCAGGGGACACGGGTTCGTGCCCCGGTCCGGGAAGATCCCACATGCCACGGAGCAGCTGGGCCCGTGAGCCATGGCTGCTGAGCCTGTGTGTCCGGAGCCTGTGCTCCACAACTGGAGAGACCACACAGTGAGAGGCCCGCATACTGCAAAAACAAACAAACAAACAAAACAAAACAAACAAACAAACAAATATATATAAGGGGAGCAGTAAAAGGGTGGAACCTTTATTAGATAAACAAATATATGTTGCTATCAGCACAAAATGGGCAGTTTTATGTATGAGATGTTTTATGTAAGCCTTATGGTAACCACAAAGCAAAATTCTACAGTAGATCCACTAGACATAAAAAAGAGGAGATAGAGTGTACCACCATAGAAAACCACCAATTTACAAAGGTAGGCAGAAACACAGGGGGAAAAAACCCCACTGGAGATACAAAACAAAGGAGAATACAAACAATAAGATGGCAGTGGTAGGTCCTTACATATCAATAATTACTCTAAATAAAAATGGATTTAATTCAATCCAAAGGCACAGAGTGGCTGGATGGACAAGAAAAACAAGACCCAAGTATGTGTCGCCTACAGGAGACCTATTTCAGTTGGGGAAATAGGTTGATAATATTTCCCAAAAAAGGGATGGAAGATAATATTCCAAAAAAGTGGCAACCAAAAATGGTGACAAGAGACAAAGAAGGTCATTATATAATGATAAATGGGTCAATACATCAAAAAGATACAAGAGTTATGAATATATACACACCCTATCTGAAGGGAGAAATGGACAACAATACAGTAATAGCAGGGGGCTTCAATACCCCACTATCAACAATGGATAGATCATGAGACAGAAAATCAACAAAGAAACATTGGAATTGAACACTCCTTTAGACCAAGTAGGATCAACAGACATATATAGAATATTCCGTCCAACATCACCAGAATATACATTCTTATCAAGTCCACATGGAATGTTCTCCAGGATAGATCATATGATAGGACATAAAACAAGACTCAGCAAATTTAAGAAAATTGAAATCATACCAACAATCTTTTCTGACCACAATAGTATGAAGCTAGACATCAAAAACAGGAGGAAAGATGGAAAAATCTACAAATATATACAAATTAAACAACACAATATTGACCAACATATGAGTCAAAGAAGAATTCAAATGGAAAAAATTTTAAGTATCTTGGAAAAACACAAAGAAGCACAATATACCAAAATATATGGGATGCAGCAAAAGCAATTCTAAGAGGAAAGTTCACAGTGATAAAGATCTTCCTTAAGAAAAAAGAGAGATCTCAAATAACCTAACTTTACACTTCAAGGAACTAGAAAAACAAGAAAAAGTAAGACCAAAATTAGCTGAAGGAAAGAGATAACAAAATCAAAGCAGAAATAAATGAAAAGAGGGGAGAAAGCAATAGAAAATATCAATCTAATTATGAGTTGGTTTGTTTTGAAAAGAAAGTATCAGAACTTTAGCTAGACTTATCAAGAAGAAAAAAAGAGAGAGACAGAGAAAGAGAAGACTCAAATTAAATCAGAAATGAGAGAGGAGACATTCCAACTGATACCAAAGAAATCCAAAATCACAAGAAACTACTATAAACAAGTATACACCAACAACAGGACAACCGAGAAGAAATGGATAAATTCCTAGAATCATACAACCTACCAAGACGTAAGCATGATTTTTAAAGTTGGGTATTCATAAACAGACAGAGCATAGTTAATAGGAACACCAATGTTTAGAGAAAAAATGAATTTAGTCAAAACAGAGGAAAGCAAGCTACCTAAAAAAATATCGTGAGTTTCAGTACAATTTACAAAATCTCTAATGGAAGCCAAGAGAAAAGAAAATATTATCTTAAAACTGTAAGAAATTTTAAACATAAAACTATATATAGCAAACCTCTTTAACTGTGTATTCATATTTATAATTTTACTTATTAAAACTTATTTATAATCCCCAAAACAATATTCACAGTATTTCCATAATGATTGAGAAATATGCATAGAAAATCAAAAACCTTGAACCATCTGATATGCACATTCCCCACAAAAGTCAACAAGGCAATGCTCCGTCTTCTTGTTTCAGCTTTTATACAGTAAACAAGGTCATTTCTGTGAAATATTTAGAGCCACATTTTGCATTTTGGTGATTTTCCTGTTTAAGATCACTCCCAAGTGTAGTGCTGATGTGCTGTCTAGTGTGACTAAGCATGGAAGTCTGTAATGTGCCTTACCAAAAACATTATATGTTACACTCACCTTCAGGCATGAGTTACAGTGCTGTTGGCCATGAGTTCAATGTTAATTAATAATAAATATTAAATAATAAATAAAATAAATACAAAAAATAAACATATTAAAGACAATAAATTGTCTTTAAACAGAAATACACATAAAACAAGGTTATGTATTAATCAATTGATAAAAACGTTGTGACCCCAGGGCCACAGTAACCTAACCTTGCATTTCTTCTAGGAACAATGAATCAGTATCTGCTAATTCAGTGTTTTAAGTAACATTGTAGAACATAACTCCCACAAATAATGAGAATCAACTATACTTTTTGACTTTAAGAAATCAAGAAAAGGGACTTCCCTGGAGGTCCAGTGTTTAAGACTCTGCACTTCCACTTCAGGGGTCATGGGATCAACCCCTGGTCAGGGAAATAAGATCCTGCATGGTGCAGTTCCCCATGCTGTGTGACACGGCCAAAAAACAAAAACAAACAAACAAACAAAAACAAGAAGGGCTTCCCTGGTGGCACAGTGGATGAGAGTCTGCCTGCCAATGCAGGGGACACCGGTTTGTGCCCTGGTCTGGGAAGATCCCACATGCCGCAGAGCGGCTGGGCCCGTGAGCCATGGCCGCCGAGCCTGCACATCCGGAGCCTGTGCTCCGCAACGGGAGAGGCCACAACAGTGAGAGGCCTGCGTACCGCTAAAAAAAAAAAAAAAAACAAACAAGAAAAGTTAGACACTTTAGATCAAGAGGGAGTATTTATCTATAATCAATGTTTAATAAAATACTTTCCAATAATTTAATTGAAGAAAAAGACAAAGGTTCCAGAAGTCGAGTCTGAGATGCAAAAATGAATGGAAAGCAAAAAATTAAAAGCCTATAGATATAATTGGTGTGTACAATTGACTCAATTGTATTTGCCAACCACATTACAAAGGTTAATATAACAAATATAACAGAGAATTTGTAATAACTCTCAATGAATTTATTCAGAAAAATAACCTGTAAAATTATTTGGGGACTGTCAAATTATATTAGTTGTAAATTTCCATTAATTTTTTTTAAACTTTATTACTTCTTCCCCCAAAGAGTTTGTACAATCTTTTTTTTTGAATTTTATTTTATTTATTTTTTTATACAGCAGGTTCTTATTAGTCATCAATTTTATATACATCAGTGTATACATGTCAATCCCAATTGCCCAATTCATCACACCCCCACCCCCACCCACGACTTTCCCCTCTTGTTGTGCATACATATGTTCTCTACACCTGTGTCTCAATTTCTGCCCTGAAAACCGGTTTATCTGTACCATTTTTCTAGGTTCCAAATACATGTGTTAATGTATGATATTTGTTTTTCTCTTTCTGCCTTACTTCACTCTGTATGACAGTCTCTAGATCTATCCACGTCTCAACAAATGACCCAATTTCGTTCCTTTTTATGGCCGAGTAATATTCCATTGTATATATGTACAACATCTTCTTTACCCATTCGTCTGTCAATGGGCATTTAGGTTGCTTCCATGACCTGGCTATTGTAAATAGTGTTGCAATGAACATTGGGGTGCATGTGTCTTTTTGAATTGTGGTTTTCTCTGGGTATATGCCCAGTAGTGGGATTGCTGGATCATATGGTAATTCTATTTTTAGATTTTTAAGGAACCTCCATACTGCTCTCCATAGTGGCTGTATCAGTTTATATTCCCACCAACAGTACAAGAGGGTTCCCTTTTCTCCACACCCTCTCCATCATTTGTTGTTTGTAGATTTTCTGATGAAGCCCATTCTAACTGGTGTGAGGTGATACCTCATTGTAGTTTTGAATTGCATTTCTCTAATAAGTAGTGATGATGGGCAGCTTTTCATGTGCTTCTTGGCCAGTTGTATGTCTTCTTTGAAGAAATGTCTATTTAGGCCTTCTGCCCATTTTTGGATTAGGTTGTTTGTTTTTTTAATATTGAGCTGCATGAGCTGTTTATATATTTTGGAGATTAATCCTTTGTCCATTGATTCATTTCTAAATATTTTCTCCCATTCTGAGGGTTGTCTTTTCATTTTGTTTATGGTTTCCTTTGCTGTGCAAAAGCTTTTAAGTGTCATTAGGTCCCATTTGTTTATTTTTGTTTTTATTTCCATTACTCTACAAGGTGGATCAAAAAAGATCTTGCTGTGGTTTATGTCAAAGAGTGTTCTTCCTATGTTTCCCCTAAGAGTTTTACAGTGTTCGATCTTACGTTTAGGTGTCTAATCCATCTTGAGTTTATTTTTGTGTATGGTGTTAGGGAGTGTTCTAATTTCATTCTTTTACATGTAGCTGTCCAGTTTTCCCAGCACCACTTATTGAAGAGACTGTCTTTTCTCCATTGTATATCCTTGCCTCCTTTGTCATAGATTAGTTGACCATAGGTGCGTGGGTTTACCTCTGGGCTTTCTATTTTGTTCCATTGATCTATTTTGTTCCATTGATGTTTCTGTTTCTGTGCCACTACCATATTGTCTTGATTACTGTAGCTTTGTAGTATAGTCTGAAGTCAGGGAGTCTGATTCCTCCAGCTCCGTTTTTTTCCCTCAAGACGGCTTTGGCTATTCTGGGTCTTTTGCATCTCCATACAAATTTTAAGATTTTTTGTTCTAGTTCTGTAAAAAATGCCATTGGTAATTTGATAGGGATTGCATTGAATCTGTAGATGGCTTTGGGTGGTAGAGTCATTTTCACAATATTGATTCTTCCAATCCAAGAACATGGTATATCTCTCCATCTGTTGGTATCATTTTTAATTTCTTTCATCAGTGTCTTCTAGTGTTTTGCATACAGGTCTTTTGCCTCCCTAGGTAGGTTTATTCCTAGGTATTTTACTCTTTTTGTTGTAATGGTAAATGGGAGTGTTTCCTTAATTTCTCTTTCAGATTTTTCATCATTAGTGTATAGGAATGCAAGAGATTTCTGTGCATTAATTTTGTATCCTGCAACTTTACTAAATTCACTGAGTAGCTCTAGTAGTTTTCTGGTGGCATCTTTAGGATTCGCTGTGTATAGTACCATGTCATCTGCAAACAGTGACAGTTTTACTTCTTCTTTTCCAATTTGTATTCCTTTTATTTCTTTTTCTTCTCTGACTGCCATGGCTAGGACTTCCAAAACTATGTTGAATAATAGTGGTGAGACTGGACATCATTGTCTTCTTCCTGATCTTAGAGGAAATGCTTTCAGTTTTCTACCATTGAGAATGATGTTTGCTGTGGTTTTGTCATATATAGCCTTTATTATGTTGAGGTAGGTTCCCTCTATGCCCGCTTTCTGGAGAGTTTTTATCATAAATGGATGTTGAAGTTTGTCAAAAGCTTTTTCTGCATCTATTGAGATGATCATATGGTTTTTATTCTTCAATTTTTTAATATGGTGTATCATATTGATTGATTTGCATATACTGAAGAATCCTTGCATCCCTGGGATAAATCCCACTTGATTGTGGTGTATGATCCTTTTAATGTGCTGTTGGATTCTGTTTGCTCGTATTTTGTTGAGGATTTTTCCATCTGTATTCATCAGTGATATTGGTTTGTAATTTTCTTTTTTGTAGTATCTTTTTCTGGTTTTTGTATCAGGGTGATGGTGGCCTCATAGAATGAGTTTGGGAGTGTTCCTTCCTCTGCAAGAGGTTGAGAAGGATGGGTGGAAGAGCTTGAGAAGGATGGGTGTTAGCTCTTCTCTAAATGTTTCATAGAATTCACCTGTGAAGCCATCTGCTCCTGGACTTTTGTTTGTTGGAAGATTTTTAACCACAGTTTCAATTTCATTACTTGTGATTGGTCTGTTCATATTTTCTATTTCTTCTTGGTTCAGTCATGGAAGGTTATACCTTTCTAAGAATTTGTACATTTCTTCCCAGTTGTCCATTTTATTGGCATAGAGTTGCTTGTAGTAGTCTCTTAGGATGCTTTGTATTTCTGCAGTGTTTGTTGTAACTTCTCCTTTTTCATTTCTAATTTTAGTGATTTCAGTCCTCTCCCTCTTTTTCTTGATGAGTCTGGCTAATGGTTTATCAATTTTGTTTATCTTCTCAAAGAACCAGCTTTTAGTTTTATTGATCTTTGCTATTGTTTTCTTTGTTCCTATTTCATTTATTTCTGCTCTGATCTTTATGATTTCTTTCCTTCTGCTAACTTTGGGTTTTGTTTGTTCTTCTTTCTCTAGTTCCTTTAGGTGCAAGGTTAGATTGTTTATTTGAGATTTTCTTGTTTCTTGAGGTACGCTTGTATAGCTATAAATTTCCCTCTTAGAACTGCTTTTGCTGCACCCCATGTGTTTTGGATTGTCGTGTTTTCATTGTCATTTGTCTCTACGTATTTTTTGATTCCTCTTTGATTTCTTCAGTGATCTCTTGGTTATTTAGTAACATAGAGTTTAGCCTCTATGTGTTTGTGTTTTTTACATTTTTCCCCTGTAATTCATTTCTAATCTCATAGCGTTGTGGTCAGAAAAGATACTTGATATGATTTCAATTTTCTTAAATTTGCTGGGCTTGATTTGTGACCCAAGATGTGATCTATCCAGGAGAATGTTCCATGTGCACTTGAGGAGAAATTGTAATCTGCTGTTTTTGGATGGAATGTCCTATAAATATCAGTTAAACCTATCTGGCTTATTGTGCCATTTAAAGCTTCTGTTTCCTTATTTATTTTCATTTTGGATGATCTGTCCATTGGTGTAAGTGAGGTGTTAAAGTCCCCCACTATTATTGTGTTAATGTCAATTTCCTCTTTTACAGCTGTTAGCAATTGCCTTATGTACTGAGGTGCTCCTATATTGGGTGCATATATATTTATAATTGTTATATCTTCTTCTTGGATTGATCTTTTGATCACTATGTAGTGTCCTTCCTTGTCTCTTGTAACAGTCTTTATTTTAAAGTCTATATTACGTGATATGTGTATTGCTACTCCAGCTTCCTTTTGATATCCATTTGCATGGAATATCTTTCTCCATCCCCTCACTTTCAGTGTGTATGTGTCCCTAGGTCTCAAGTGGGTCTCTTGTAGACAACATATATATGGGTCTTGTTTTTGTGTCCATTCAGCAAGACTGTGTCTTTTGGTTGGAGCATTTAATCCACTCACGTTTAAGGTAATTATCGATATGTATGTTCCTATGACCATTTCCTTAATTGTTTTGGGTTTGTTTTTGTAGGTCCTTTTCTTCTCTTGTGTTTCCCACTTAGAGAAGTTCCTTTAGCATTTGTTGTAGAGCTGGTTTGGTGGTGCTGAATCCTCTTAGTTTTTGCTTGTCTGTAAAGCTTTTGATTTCTTTGTCAAATCTGAATGAGATCCTTGCTGGTTAGAGTAACCTTGGTTGTAGGTTCTTCCCTTTCATCACTTTAACAATATCCTGTCACTCCCTTCTAGCCTGCAGAGTGTCTGCTGAATAATCAGCTGATAACCTTATGGGAGTTCCCTTGTATGTTATTTGTCGTTTTTCCCTTGTTGCTTTTAAAATATTTTCTTTGTCTTTAATTTTTGTCAATTTGATTACTATGTGTCTCAGTGTGTTCCTTCTTGGCTTTATCATGCCTGGGACTCTCTGGGTGACTGTTTCCTTTCCCACATTAGGGAAGTTTTCAGCTATTATTTCTTCAAATATTTTCTCAGGTCCTTTCTCTCTGTCTTCTCCTTCTGGGACCCCTATTATGTGAATGTTGGTGCATTTCATGTTGTCTTAGACTGTCTTCATTTCTTTTCATTCTTTTGTCTTTATTCTGTTCAATGGCAGTGTTTTCCACCATTCTGTCTTCCAGGTCACTTGTCCATTCTTCTGCCTCAGTTATTCAGCTATTGATTCCTTCTAGTGTATTTTTCATTTCATTTATTGTACTGTTCATCTCTCTTTGTTCTTTAGTTCTTCTAGGTCTTTGTTAAACATTTTTTGCACCTTCTCAGTCCTTGCCTCCATTCCTTTTCTGAGATCCTGGATCATCTTCATTACCAGTATTCTGAATTCTTTTTCCAGAAAGTTGCCTATCTTCACTTCACTTAGTTGCTTTTCTGGGGTTTTATCTTGTTCCTTCATCTGGGAAATAACCTTCTGCTGTTTCATTTTGTCTAACTTTCTGTGATTGTGGTTTTCATTCCACAGACTGCAGGATTGTAGTTCTTACTTCTGCAGTCCACCCTTTGGTGGATGTGGCTATCTAAGAAACTTGTGCAAACTTCCAGATGGGAGGGACTAGTGGTGGGTAGAGCTGGGTCTTGTCCCTCTGGTGGGCAAGGCCATGCTCAGTAAAGCATTAATCTACTTCTCTGATGATGGGTGGGGCTGTGTTCCCTCCCTGTTGGTTGTTTGACCTAAGGCTACATAGCTCTGGAGCCTACAGGCTGTTTTGTGGGGCTAATAGCAGTCTCCAGGAAGGCTCACACCAATGAGTACTTCCCTGAATCGCTGTTCCCAATGTCTTTGTCCCTGCAGTGAGCCACAGACACCACCCCCCACCCCACCCCCCCGCCTCTGCAGGAGACCCTCCAATACTAGCAGGTAGGTCTGGCCAGTCACTTGTGGGGTCACTGCTTTTTTCCCCTGAGTCCTAGTGCTCACAAGACTTTGTGTGTGCCCCCCAAGAGTTGAGTTTTTGTCTTCCCCAGTCCTATGGAAGTCCTGCAAATGAATCCCCCTGGCCTGCAAAGCCAGATTCTCTGGGGATTCCTACTCGCATTGCCAGACCCCCAGGCTGGGAAGCCTGACATGGGGCTCAGAACTTCCACTCCTGTGGGAGAATTTCTGTTGTATAATTGTTTTCCAGTCTGTGTGTCACCCACCTGGCAGGTATGTGATTAAACCATGATTGTGCCCCTCCTACTGCCTCATTGTGGCTTCTTTGTCTTTGGATCTAGGGTGTCTTTTTTGGTAGGTTCCAGTGTTTTTGTTTTTTTTTGTTTTTTTGATGGTTTTTCAGCCATGAGGTGTGATTCTGGTGTTTTCATAAGAGGGGGTGAGCACATGTCCTTCTACTCCACCATCTTTAGCTAACCCATCAAATATTTTCTTTCTTGTATCAGAGTTAATCATAATTCTTGCCGGACAACTTTAACAGCTCTGTGGCTTTTGCCTTTATAAGCCACTGACTCTTTCTTTTCCAGAAAACTCTTTGGGTTTTACCTGAATCTATCTCCTGAATTGCAATTTCTAAGACTCCGAGTAAACTCTTTTCTAATTTGCAGCCTTCTGCATTTTTCTTGGTTGATGGTATGGACAGAGGCTTTTAAATATAGATGTTTCCTAGGACTCTCCATCCAGGGTCTCTTATGTGTTTTCTCCCATGGCCATCTCATTTACTCTCACACCTTTAATTACAGTGACAAGTGTTTCCCCTGCAGCCTGAAGTTCTCCCTGATTTCTAGATGTGCATATCCTGCTGCCCCTCCCTGTGGCTACCCTGAAACTCAGCAAGTCTCACACCGAACTCATGCGGAAATATTCCTTCCTCCTCAAAATATCACCCTTCTGTTCAAGTCAGAAACTGGGAAGTTCTCCCCTGCTTACTTCCCACATATTTCTCAGATCTCTCTACTTCTCTGCACCTCTGTTGCTGTTAGCAGCTCCTGATGGGTATCTCAGTTGTCCTAGCTCAACAGCTTTGAAACTCACCTCCCCCAAATCCCCAGCACTGCCCGCTTCCCCTGACTTCACTGTCCCTACCCTAAAACTCACTGCCCCTACAATGTATCCCACTGCCCCTCCTCTGCACCCCACTGCCCCACTGTTTCTCTCCTGAAACTCACTGCCACTCCTCTGCACCCCTAAAACTCACTGCCCTTCCTGTGTACTGTACTGTACTGCCCCTCCCCTATATCTCACTATCTCCCCTGTACCTGCTGCCCCTCTCCAGTAGCCCCAGTGCTCCTTCCCCTTCACCCCACTGCAGCAGAAACATCTTAGAAAACACAAAATTAGATATGTCACATCCTTGTCCAAATGGACTCTCAAGGTAAAGTACAAGGTCTGGTGCTACTCTAGCCTATTCCCCTCTGTCCTACCAGATGTGGAAGTTCCTGTGCCCTCCCTTTTTCCTGCTACTTTTTTTTTTTTTTTTTTTTTTTGCGGTACGCGGGCCTCTCGCCGTTGTGGCCTCTCCTGCTGTGGAGCACAGGCTCCGGACGCGCAGGCTCAGCGGCCATGGCTCACGGGCCCAGCCGCTCCGCGGCATGTGGGATCTTCCCGGACCAGGGCACGAACCCGTGTCTCCTGCATCGGCAGGCGGACTCTCAACCACTGCGTCACCAGGGAAGCCCGCTTTCCTACTTTTTATTCATCTGCCACATCTCACTTTCAAAGTTACTTCTCATGGAAGCCTTCCCTGACCTCATAGACTAAGGAATACCTCCCTGTATCTCCTCTCTGCATTTCTTGTCTGTAGCCTTTACCACAGCAGTAATTTAAAAATCATTTGTGGAATTTTGCTTAATGGCTTAGTGAGCAGTAACTCAGCACACTATGAAAAGCCCGGACTACCTATACAGGCTGCCTGAATTGGAATCTTGGGTCAGCTGTGTGTCCCTAATCAAATTCCTTAACCACTCCATGCCTTATCCATAAAACGAGGGTAATAATTGTGCCTATTTTGCTAAATAATTGTGAAGATTAAATGAGTTAACATGGGCAAAGCTCTTCCAATTGCCATAAGAGGTAAATACACAAGTTTCTTCCAGTTATAGGGAAATTCCTGAGCCTTTTTTCCTGCTTCTTGGGTTACCATCTACCAAAGGGAGGGGCATGTCGAGGTTCACATAAAATCTTGCACAACTTATGTGTGCACCTTTCCCTTTCTAGGTCAGATGATGCAGGGGTGAGCTCAGGTTACAAGCTTGGCAGGCACAGCTGTGCCTCTGCCCGTGCAGGTCACTGAGCAGACTCCTGAGGCTCATAGCAGTTAAAAGAGTCCCAGGAAAATGCTCAGGGCTGTGCAGAATGGTGAGACCAGAATCCAGTCAGGTCTCCTCCCTAGGTCTCTCTGTTGCACTCACACTCCTTTCTGGAAAACAGACAAGACAAAAAGACAGACAGAGGTTAGGGAGGGGCAGGAGATTATAGTTGGGAGAGCCG
>NW_026783459.1:0-11000 GCF_949774975.1 Lagenorhynchus albirostris | reverse complement strand
TGTTTGGCCCAGTTTGCAATTTCTGCGGAAGATGAACAGGAATAGGGAGAACCAATGACAGACTAGCTGGAGGTGTCTGGACGGGCAAATTTAACTCTCATTTCCCACCAGAAAGGGGAATTAACCAAAGGCACAGCGTGCCGTGCCGGAACCAGATTAGGGCCTGAAGCAATCCTGCGGTGTTGCGGCCAGCTCACGAGAAAGCGAGTTGAAGAAAGGAGCTCAAGGGCACTGTAATTCACAAACCTGCAGAGTTATAAGTGATGGCTATCGTCCAAAAATATACTGAAGTAAGACTGCCAAGAGGACTTGAAAGTGGGGCAGAATTGCAGGAAACCGATTTCAGGAGGTAGACTGGAATTGCATTTAAAGCATAGGAAAAGAGGAAGAACGTCCACAATGATGCACTTGGCCAAAAAGTGTGTATGCGTTTTTTCCTGAATATATTCAGGAAAAAACGCATACACACTTTTTGGCCAACCAAGCAAGCTTGCAAAGGAAATCTGCACTACAATGAAGTCTCACTTCTCCCCGGTCAAAAGGGCCATCTGAAAAAAGTGTAAAATCCAGAAAGGCAGGACAGGCCATGGAGAACTGGGAGCCTTGTTATGCTGATGGGCGGGATGTCAATTGCCAACAGCCACTCGGGAGAAGTGTATGGTGTTTCCTGAAACATCTAAAAAACAAAGCAACAGAGCCTAGGGCACTTCCACTTATGGTCCTATAGCTTAGGGAAATTAAAATCCAAAAGACACAGACACCCCAACGGTTGGGACGGCTCTGTTTACAAGAACCTGGTTTACGGTACAAGTTCAATATCGCAGAAAGTGAAAAATGGATAAAGAAGTTGTGGTACTTACGTACAATGCAATATCACTCAGCAGTGAAATCTATGTCATCAGGCCCGTAGCAGCATAATGAGTGGATTCAGGTATGATGATTCTAACTGAAATAAGTCACACAGAAAAAGAAACATCATAAGATATCACTAATACACGGAATGTAAACTTGGCTACACAGGAACTGAATTACAAAACAGAACAGGGTCAAAATTTAGAAACCCAACTTATGCTTGCTTAAGGGGAAAGGTGAGTTGGGGTGCTGCATAAAACCAGAGATTGAAATGAGCACAGATAAAGTTCCTTAAGCCAAATATGGAAGAGACAAGAGCTACTCCTTGTTCAACGAAATGGACTCAACACCCCATATTAAACGCCTAAGAATGTACCTGACTAGGAAGTATCTTAAAACCTATGGATTGCTATGTCTCCGAAAGAGAATCAAGCGTATGTACAGGGGCATAAACGCAGCAGTGATAGGATTGGAGAGGTTCGGTGAGCAAATGAAGACCCTTTGAAGTCATATTGCATGGTACCCATTCCACGGGTCTCAACTCTCCAGGTTTAAGGTATTCTTCCTTCAGCTAAAACATGCATGTGGAACCCAGAGTATGATCAACCGTGTGATCGGGAGACGTGTTCCAATATGTGTCAGTTTTCGTCCCCTGGTACTCGGGTGCAACATTCCAGACGCTTTACTAACACTCTCCCGACTTGGAGAGTCAGTGCCTTTAACCTCCTGTTTGGCCCAGTTTGCAATTTCTGCGGAAGATGAACAGGAATAGGGAGAACCAATGAGAGACTAGCTGGAGGTGTGTGGACGGGCAAATTTAACTCTCATTTCCCACCAGGAAGAGGAATTAACCAAAGGCTCAGCGTGCCGTGCCGGAACCAGATTAGGGCCTGAAGCCAACATGTGGTGTTGCGGCCAGCTCACGAGAAAGCCAGTTGAAGAAAGGAGCTCAGGGACACTGTAATTCACAAACCTGCAGAGTTATAAATGACAGCTATCGTCCAAAAATATACTGAAGTAAGGCTGCCAAGAGGACTTGAAAGCGGGGCAGAATTGCAGGAAACCGATTTCAGGAGGTAGACTGGAATTGCATTTAAAGCATAGGAAAAGAGGCAGAACGTCCACAATGATGCACTTGGCCAAAAAGGGCGTATGCGTCTTTTCCTGAATATATTCAGGAAAAAACGCATACGCCCTTTTTGGCCAACCAAGCAAGCTTGCAAAGGAAATCTGCACTACAATGAAGTCTCACTTCCCCCCGGTCAAAAGGGCCATCTGAAAAAAGTGTAAAATCCAGAAAGGCAGGACAGGCCATGGAGAACTGGGAGCCTTGTTATGCTGATGGGCGGGATGTCAATTGCCAACAGCCACTCGGGAGAAGTGTATGGTGTTTCCTGAAACATCTAAAAAACAAAGCAACAGAGCCTAGGGCACTTCCACGTATGGTCCTATAGCTTAGGGAAATTAAAATCAAAAAGACACAGCCACCCCAAAGGTTGGGACGGCTCTGTTTACAAGAACCTGGTTTACGGTACAAGTTCAATATCGCAGAAAGTGAAAAATGGATAAAGAAGTTGTGGTACTTACGTACAATGCAGTATCACTCAGCAGTGAAATCTATGTCATCAGGCCCGTAGCAGCATAATGAGTGGATTCAGGTATGATGATTCTAACTGAAATAAGTCACACAGAAAAAGAAACATCATAAGATATCACTAATACACGGAATGTAAACTTGGCTACACAGGAACTGAATTCCAAAACAGAACAGGGTCTCAAATTTAGAAACCCAACTTATGCTTGCTTAAGGGGAAAGGTGAGTTGGGGTGCTGCATAAAACCAGAGATTGAAATGAGCACAGATAAAGTTCCTTAAGCCAAATATGGAAGAGACAACAGCTACTCCTTGTTCAACGAAATGGACTCAACACCCCATATTAAACGCCTAAGAATGTACCTGACTAGGAAGTATCTTAAAACCTATGGATTGCTATGTCTCCGAAAGAGAATCAAGCGTATGTACAGGGGCATAAACGCAGCAGTGATAGGATTGGAGAGGTTCGGTGAGCAAATGAAGACCCTTTGAAGTCATATTGCATGGTACCCATTCCACGGGTCTCAACTCTCCAGGTTTAAGGTATTCTTCCTTCAGCTAAAACAGGCATGTGGAACCCAGAGTATGATCAACCGTGTGATCGGGAGACGTGTTCCAATATGTGTCAGTTTTCGTCCCCTGGTACTCGGGTGCAACATTCCAGACGCTTTACTAACACTCTCCCGACTTGGAGAGTCAGTGCCTTTAACCTCCTGTTTGGCCCAGTTTGCAATTTCTGCGGAAGATGAACAGGAATAGGGAGAACCAATGAGAGACTAGCTGGAGGTGTGTGGACGGGCAAATTTAACTCTCATTTCCCACCAGGAAGAGGAATTAACCAAAGGCTCAGCGTGCCGTGCCGGAACCAGATTAGGGCCTGAAGCCAACATGCGGTGTTGCGGCCAGCTCACGAGAAAGCGAGTTGAAGAAAGGAGCTCAGGGGCACTGTAATTCACAAACCTGCAGAGTTATAAATGACAGCTATCGTCCAAAAATATACTGAAGTAAGGCTGCCAAGAGGACTTGAAAGCGGGGCAGAATTGCAGGAAACCGATTTCAGGAGGTAGACTGGAATTGCATTTAAAGCATAGGAAAAGAGGCAGAACGTCCACAATGATGCACTTGGCCAAAAAGGGCGTATGCGTTTTTTCCTGAATATATTCAGGAAAAAACGCATACGCCCTTTTTGGCCAACCAAGCAAGCTTGCAAAGGAAATCTGCACTACAATGAAGTCTCACTTCCCCCCGGTCAAAAGGGCCATCTGAAAAAAGTGTAAAATCCAGAAAGGCAGGACAGGCCATGGAGAACTGGGAGCCTTGTTATGCTGATGGGCGGGATGTCAATTGCCAACAGCCATTCGGGAGAACTGTATGGTGTTTCCTGAAACATCTAAAAAACAAAGCAACAGAGCCTAGGGCACTTCCACTTATGGTCCTATAGCTTAGGGAAATTAAAATCAAAAAGACACAGCCACCCCAAAGGTTGGGACGGCTCTGTTTACAAGAACCTGATTTACGGTACAAGTTCAATATCGCAGAAAGTGAAAAATGGATAAAGAAGTTGTGGTACTTACGTACAATGCAATATCACTCAGCAAGGAAATCTATGACATCAGGCCCGTAGCAGCATAATGAGTGGATTCAGGTACGATGATTCTAACTGAAATAAGTCACACAGAAAAAGAAACATCATAAGATATCACTAATACACGGAATGTAAACTTGGCTACACAGGAACTGAATTACAAAACAGAACAGGGTCTCAAATTAAGAAACCCAACTTATGCTTGCTTAAGGGGAAAGGAGAGTTGGGGTAATGCATAAAACCAGAGATTGAAATGAGCACAGATAAAGTTCCTAAAGCCAAATATGGAATAGACAAGAGCTACTCCTTGCTCAACGAAATGGACTCAACACCCCATATTAAACGCCTAAGAATGTACCTGACTAGGAAGTATCTTAAAACCTATGGACTGCTATGTCTCCGAAAGAGAATCAAGCGTGTGTACAGGGGCATAAACGCAGCAGTGATAGGATTGGAGAGGTTCGGTGAGCAAATGAAGACCCTTTGAAGTCATATTGCATGGTACCCATTCCACGGGTCTCAACTCTCCAGGTTTAAGGTATTCTTCCTTCAGCTAAAACATGCATGTGGAACCCAGAGTATGATCAACCGTGTGATCGGTAGACGTGTTCAAATATGTCTCAGTTTTCGTCCCCTGGTACTCGGGTGCAACATTCCAGACGCTTTACTAACACTCTCCCGACTTGGAGAGTCAGTGCCTTTAACCTCCTGTTTGGCCCAGTTTGCAATTTCTGCGGAAGATGAACAGGAATAGGGAGAACCAATGACAGACTAGCTGGAGGTGTCTGGACGGGCAAATTTAACTCTCATTTCCCACCAGGAAGGGGAATTAACCAAAGGCTCAGCGTGCCGTGTCGGAACCAGATTAGGGCCTGAAGCCATCCTGCGGTGTTGCGGCCAGCTCACGAGAAAGCGAGATGAAGAAAGGAGCTCAGGGGCACTGTAATTCACAAACCTGCAGAGATATAAGTGATGGCTATCGTCCAAAAATATACTGAAGTAAGACTGCCAAGAGGACTTGAAAGCGGGGCAGAATTGCAGGAAACCGATTTCAGGAGGTAGACTGGAATTGCATTTAAAGCATAGGAAAAGAGGAAGAATGTCCACAATGATGCACTTGGCCAAAAAGTGCGTATGCGTTTTTTCCTGAATATATTCAGGAAAAAGCGCATACGCCCTTTTTGGCCAACCAAGCAAGCTTACAAAGGAAATCTGCACTACAATGAAGTCTCACTTCCCCCCGGTCAAAAGGGCCATCTGAAAAAAGTGTAAAATCCAGAAAGGCAGGACAGGCCATGGAGAACTGGGAGCCTTGTTATGCTGATGGGCGGGATGTAAATTGCCAACAGCCACTCGGGAGAAGTGTATGGTGTTTCCTGAAACATCTAAAAAACAAAGCAACAGAGCCTAGGGCACTTCCACTTATGGTCCTATAGCTTAGGGAAATTAAAATCAAAAAGACACAGACACCCCAACGGTTGGGACAGCTCTGTTTACAAGAACCTGGTTTACGGTACAAGTTCAATATCACAGAAAGTGAAAAATGGATAAAGAAGTTGTGGTACTTACGTACAATGCAATATCACTCAGCAGTGAAATCTATGTCATCAGGCCCGTAGCAGCATAATGAGTGGATTCAGGTATGATGATTCTAACTGAAATAAGTCACACAGAAAAAGAAACATCATAAGATATCACTAATACACGGAATGTAAACTTGGCTACACAGGAACTGAATTACAAAACAGAACAGGGTCTCAAATTTAGAAACCCAACTTATGCTTGCTTAAGGGGAAAGGTGAGTTGGGGTGCTGCATAAAACCAGAGATTGAAATGAGCACAGATAAAGTTCCTTAAGCCAAATATGGAAGAGACAACAGCTACTCCTTGTTCAACGAAATGGACTCAACACCCCATATTAAACGCCTAAGAATGTACCTGACTAGGAAGTATCTTAAAACCTATGGATTGCTATGTCTCCGAAAGAGAATCAAGCGTGTGTACAGGGGCATAAACGCAGCAGTGATAGGATTGGAGAGGTTCGGTGAGCAAATGAAGACCCTTTGAAGTCATATTGCATGGTACCCATTCCACGGGTCTCAACTCTCCAGGTTTAAGGTATTCTTCCTTCAGCTAAAACATGCATGTGGAACCCAGAGTATGATCAACCATGTGATCGGGAGACGTGTTCCAATATGTGTCAGTTTTCGTCCCCTGGTACTCGGGTGCAACATTCCAGACGCTTTACTAACACTCTCCCGACTTGGAGAGTCAGTGCCTTTAACCTCCTGTTTGGCCCAGTTTGCAATTTCTGCGGAAGATGAACAGGAATAGGGAGAACCAATGAGAGTCTAGCTGGAGGTGTGTGGACGGGCAAATTTAACTCTCATTTCCCACCAGGAAGAGGAATTAACCAAAGGCTCAGCGTGCCGTGCCGGAACCAGATTAGGGCTTGAAGCAATCCTGTGGTGTTGCGGCCAGCTCACGAGAAAGCGAGTTGAAGAAAGGAGCTCAGGGACACTGTAATTCACAAACCTGCAGAGTTATAAGTGATGGCTATCGTCCAAAAATATACTGAAGTAAGACTGCCAAGAGGACTTGAAAGCGGGGCAGAATTGCAGGAAACCGATTTCAGGAGGTAGACTGGAATTGCATTTAAAGCATAGGAAAAGAGGAAGAACGTCCACAATGATGCACTTGGCCAAAAAGTGTGTATGCGTTCTTTCCTGAATATATTCAGGAAAAAACGCATACACCCTTTTTGGCCAACCAAGCAAGCTTGCAAAGGAAATCTGCACTACAATGAAGTCTCACTTCCCCCCGGTCAAAAGGGCCATCTGAAAAAAGTGTAAAATCCAGAAAGGCAGGACAGGCCATGGAGAACTGGGAGCCTTGTTATGCTGATGGGCGGAATGTAAATTGCCAACAGCCACTCGGGAGAAGTGTATGGTGTTTCCTGAAACATCTAAAAAACAAAGCAACAGAGCCTAGGGCACTTCCACTTATGGTCCTATAGCTTAGGGAAATTAAAATCAAAAGACACAGACACCCCAACGGTTGGGACGGCTCTGTTTATAAGAACCTGGTTTACGGTACAAGTTCAATATCGCAGAAAGTGAAAAATGGATAAAGAAGTTGTGGTACTTACGTACAATGCAATATCACTCAGCAGTGAAATCTATGTCATCAGGCCCGTAGCAGCATAATGAGTGGATTCAGGTATGATGATTCTAACTGAAATAAGTCACACAGAAAAAGAAACATCATAAGATATCACTAATACACGGAATGTAACCTTGGCTACACAGGAACTGAATTACAAAACAGAACAGGGTCTCAAATTTAGAAAACCAACTTATGCTTGCTTAAGGGGAAAGGTGAGTTGGGGTAATGCATAAAACCAGAGATTGAAATGAGCACAGATAAAGTTCCTTAAGCCAAATATGGAATAGACAAGAGCTACTCCTTGCTCAACGAAATGGACTCAACACCCCATATTAAACGCCTAAGAATGTACCTGACTAGGAAGTATCTTAAAACCTATGGACTGCTATGTCTCCGAAAGAGAATCAAGCGTGTGTACAGGGGCATAAACGCAGCAGTGATAGGATTGGAGAGGTTCGGTGAGCAAATGAAGACCCTTTGAAGTCATATTGCATGCTACCCATTCCACGGGTCTCAACTCTCCAGGTTTAAGGTATTCTTCCTTCAGCTAAAACATGCATGTGGAACCCAGAGTATGATCAACCGTGTGATCGGGAGACGTGTTCCAATATGTCTCAGTTTTCGTCCCCTGGTACTCGGGTGCAACATTCCAGACACTTTACTAACACTCTCCCGACTTGGAGAGTCAGTGCCTTTAACCTCCTGTTTGGCCCAGTTTGCAATTTCTGCGGAAGATGAACAGGAATAGGGAGAACCAATGACAGACTAGCTGGAGGTGTCTGGACGGGCAAATTTAACTCTCATTTCCCACCAGGAAGGGGAATTAACCAAAGGCTTAGCGTGCCGTGCCAGAACCAGATTAGGGCCTGAAGCAATCCTGCGGTGTTGCGGCCAGCTCACGAGAAAGCGAGTTGAAGAAAGGAACTCAGGGGCACTGTAATTCACAAACCTGCAGAGTTATAAATGACAGCTATCGTCCAAAAATATACTGAAGTAAGGCTGCCAAGAGGACTTGAAAGCGGGGCAGAATTGCAGGAAACCGATTTCAGGAGGTAGACTGGAATTGCATTGAAAGCATAGGAAAAGAGGCAGAACGTCCACAATGATGCACTTGGCCCAAAAGGGCGTATGCGTTTTTTCCTGAATATATTCAGAAAAAAACGCATACGCCTATTTTGGCCAACCAAGCAAGCTTGCAAAGGAAATCTGCACTACAATGAAGTCTCACTTCCCCCCAGTCAAAAGGGCCATCTGAAAAAAGTGTAAAATCCAGAAAGGCAGGATAGGCCATGGAGAACTGGGAGCCTTGTTATGCTGATGGGCGGGATGTCAATTGCCAACAGCCACTCGGGAGAAGTGTATGGTGTTTCCTGAAACATCTAAAAAACAAAGCAACAGAGCCTAGGGCACTTCCACTTATGGTCCTATAGCTTAGGGAAATTAAAATCAAAAAGACACAGCCACCCCAAAGGTTGGGACGGCTCTGTTTACAAGAACCTGGTTTACGGTACAAGTTCAATATCGCAGAAAGTGAAAAATGGATAAAGAAGTTGTGGTACTTACGTACAATGCAATATCACTCAGCAAGGAAATCTATGTCATCAGGCCCGTAGCAGCATAATGAGTGGATTCAGGTATGATGATTCTAACTGAAATAAGTCACACAGAAAAAGAAACATCATAAGATATCACTAATACACGGAATGTAAACTTGGCTACACAGGAACTGAATTCCAAAACAGAACAGGGTCTCAAATTTAGAAACCCAACTTATGCTTGCTTAAGGGGAAAGGTGAGTTGGGGTGCTGCATAAAACCAGAGATTGAAATGAGCACAGATAAAGTTCCTTAAGCCAAGTATGGAATAGACAAGAGCTACTCCTTGCTCAAGGAAATGGACTCAACACCCCATATTAAACGCCTAAGAATGTACCTGACTAGGAAGTATCTTAAAACCTATGGATTTCTATGTCTCCAAAAGAGAATCAAGCATGTGTACAGGAGCATAAACGCAGCAGTGATAGGATTGGAGAGGTTCGGTGAGCAAATGAAGACCCTTTGAAGTCATATTGCATGGTACCCATTCCACGGGTCTCAACTCTCCAGGTTTAAGGTATTCTTCCTTCAGCTAAAACATGCATGTGGAACCCAGAGTATGATCAACCGTGTGATCGGGAGACGTGTTCCAATATGTGTCAGTTTTCGTCCCCTGGTACTCGGGTGCAACATTCCAGACGCTTTACTAACACTCTCCCGACTTGGAGAGTCAGTGCCTTTAACCTCCTGTTTGGCCCAGTTTGCAATTTCTGCGGAAGATGAACAGGAATAGGGAGAACCAATGACAGACTAGCTGGAGGTGTGTGGACGGGGAAATTTAACTCTCATTTCCCACCAGGAAGAGGAATTAACCAAAGGCTCAGCGTGCCGTGCCGGAACCAGATTAGGGCCTGAAGCAATCGTGCGGTGTTGCGGCCAGCTCACGAGAAAGCGAGTTGAAGAAAGGAGCTCAGGGGCACTGTAATTCACAAACCTACAGAGTTATAAATGACAGCTATCGTCCAAAAATATACTGAAGTAAGGCTGCCAAGAGGACTTGAAAGCGGGGCAGAATTGCAGGAAACCGATTTCAGGAGGTAGACTGGAATTGCATTTAAAGCATAGGAAAAGAGGCAGAACGTCCACAATGATGCACTTGGCCAAAAAGGGCGTATGCGTTTTTTCCTGAATATATTCAGGAAAAAACGCATACCCCCTTTTTGGCCAACCAAGCAAGCTTGCAAAGGAAATCTGCACTACAATGAAGTCTCACTTCCCCCCGCTCAAAAGGGCCATCAGAAAAAAGTGTAAAATCCAGAAAGGCAGGACAGGCCATGGAGAACTGGGAGCCTTGTTATGCTGATGGGTGGGATGTAAATTGCCAACAGCCACTCGGGAGAAGTGTATGGTGTTTCCTGAAACATCTAAAAAACAAAGCAACAGAGCCTAGGGCACTTCCACTTATGGTCCTATAGCTTAGGGAAATTAAAATCAAAAAGACACAGCCACCCCAAAGGTTGGGACGGCTCTGTTTACAAGAACCTGGTTTACGGTACAAGTTCAATATCGCAGAAAGTGAAAAATGGATAAAGAAGTTGTGGTACTTACGAACAATGCAATATCACTCAGCAATGAAATCTATGTCATCAGGCCCGTAGCAGCATAATGAGTGGATTCAGGTATGATGATTCTAACTGAAATAAGTCACACAGAAAAAGAAACATCATAAGATATCACTAATACACGGAATGTAAACTTGGCTACACAGGAACTGAATTACAAAACAGAACAGGGTCTCAAATTTAGAAAACCAACTTATGCTTCCTTAAGGGGAAAGGTGAGTTGGGGTAATGCATAAAACCAGAGATTGAAGTGAGCACATATAAAGTTCCTTAAGCCAAATATGGAATAGACAAGAGCTACTCCTTGCTCAACGAAATGGACTCAACACCCCATATTAAACGCCTAAGAATGTACCTGACTAGGAAGTATCTTAAAACCTATGGATTTCTATGTCTCCAAAAGAGAATCAAGCATGTGTACAGGAGCATAAACGCAGCAGTGATAGGATTGGAGAGGTTCGGTGAGCAAATGAAGACCCTTTGAAGTCATATTGCATGGTACCCATTCCACGGGTCTCAACTCTCCAGGTTTAAGGTATTCTTCCTTCAGCTAAAACATGCATGTGGAACCCAGAGTATGATCAACCGTGTGATCGGGAGACGTGTTCCAATATGTGTCAGTTTTCGTCCCCTGGTACTCGGGTGCAA